>NW_026729022.1:95000-135000 GCF_030272615.1 Cryptomeria japonica | reverse complement strand
CTCAATTCAAGATTTAACTGCACAAAATTTGAATGAATTGAGGGGGATTGCAGATGTATATCGTAGGATCCCTTGCCTAAACCCAATGTTTGATCCTCTCACATCAATAATAAAGAGTATGGAAACCATGACCGAGGAGCACAATGTCGCACTTTTGTGGCGAGATTCTATGAGGGAACAATATGTGGATGGCTTGTCCTATAAGGAGATCAAGGATCTTGAGATATCCATACCTGATATCACCTCATTGTTTGTGAATCCCCCTCCTTCTGTTGATCCCCCACCTCCAGTGCAGCATCCAAATATCATTTGTGAGGCGGCATCACGGACCATATCTACTATTCACTCTTTGAGTATCCTTTTGGTTTCTCAGGCTGGGTCAGTAGCTCAACCTACTTTTGATGGTAGTGGTGCATCTGGTGGCGCTGACACATCATCCTCGGCTCCACAATTTGAGTGCCTCATAGTTGTGTCATGTGTGGGCACATATGCTTGGGTCCAGTTGGACAACCTGTTGATCCTCCTGCGGACAATGTAGATTATGAGGTGCATGAGATGCATGATGCACCAGATGTTATGACACAGACTGGAGGATACCCTGGGGAGTCCTCGCATGCTAGAGGCGAGGAGGCACCGTCATCATACATTGATGATGTAGTGGTAAGATTTGTATTTTCACAGTTCATGCTATATTTTTAATGAATATTTATAGTCTAGATAATATTAAGTACTAATTTTTATTTGCATGGTCTATTTAACAGTTGATGACTGAGGAGGAGTTGACATAGATTCAGGACGGCACCTTGACGACCATTTCATTATGCCTTGATGGCTTGACGGTACATATATTATTGCACCTAGTCATTTGTATTTTATTGTACATGCATGCTCATCATTTATAATGGTATTAATTAGATTATGTAGTAACTTGCATGTATATCTTATTTTACTCTTGTAGGGCACAAGAAGCACAAGTGCGGGGCAGTGTGATTTAGGATCTGGTAGTGCAGCTGGAGACAAGGGAAAGGTAATTGAATGCACATATGATTGAATGAATATATTAAATAACTTATAGTGATTATACACATCTAGACATAGATTGATGGTTTCATATACTTGTTGTGTATATGTACAGAGAATTCTTGGCTTCACATCCTTGTTGACTGCACCCAGTATACCTGAAGATGAAGAAGAAGAAGAGATGCCTCGAGTACATGTGTGTTTATTTTATTTTGTGTTTAGTAGATATAATTTGTTATTATCAGTGACAATTATATGCTAACTTGTATCAATGTCATGTTTGTGAACATATGTAGGTTGTGTATGAAAATATTGAAAACATACCTCTACCGAAGACATACATCAAGAGTCATGCAAAGCCGAAGAGAAAACGTGGAGATGAGGTAAAAAAGAATAGTTCAATTATAGTTCATTTTTATGTTAACTTTTCGAATGTGAGTTATATAATATAACTAATATTAATCGTGGTTTGTTTTTTCTTGTTCAGGATCCTTCAGAGCCAAGCAATGTTGCAAAGAGGATTGATTTTGATGATCCATCAACAGCTTAGGATGTTATAGATAGTTTTGGGATGCTTACATGTCTAGTTGGCATGTATATTTTGTATATGGACATACATTCACGTATATAGACATACATTTTGTTTAGTTGGCCTTTATGCCATATTTCTGTATGGATATACATTTGTAATCATTTGACATTTTCATATATACAGAAGTTGATATTTGATTATATAAATTGTTGCTCATCTGTGCATGGTGTTATCATGGAAATCTTTAATCTTCATTCCAATAATCAACAATGGTTATTTAATAAACAATACAATTCATTTAATGAACTGTAGACACCTAAAAATGGTCAACGCTTGCGAGGTCATACTTTAACATTTGCGCATTGCCTCATTTTAGGTTTTTGCGTCGCATTAACATTTCTCCTATGATTCGCACTTGATCTTTATCATTTGCAAGCATTGAGTCATTCTTCTGCATTCTTCAGTCATCTCGTCCTCAAATTTGGTCTTGTCGACAGCACTATCCAGTCATGATTTTGATCGATTTTATCTTGTTGCATCAATGTGCGTGCTAATTTGTTATCATTTTGGACATCGTCAATCCTAATTAGGGTTTTGTCCTCCTGTCAATCTTGCAATCAATTTGTCATCAATCATTGCTCTCTTATCAATCTTATCATCAATCTTATCATTTTGGACATCGTCAATCCTAATTAGGGTTTTGTCCTCTTTTCAATCTTATCATCTGGCGATCGGTTTATCAATCTTGTCATTTTACGATCGATTTGTCATCGATCGTTGTCATGTTCGATCTTGTCATTTGCGATCGATTTATCATCGATCGTGGTCATTTTTAATCCTGTCGTTTTGCAATCTATTTGTCATCGATTCTTGTCCTTTTTTCAATCTTGTCATTTTGCAATCGATTTGTCATCGATCGTTATCTGTCTCAATTATGTCAATTTGGATCAATTTGCCATTGTTCCTCGTCAGTTGGTGCATTTTCTCAATCAAATCATTTATCACATTGGTCATTTATCAATCCAAAATCAAATCAAATCGAGTCAATTATCTTTCAAGACCTAATTCGCCTTCTAGGGTTTCATGATTTAGTCATTTAACCTTGCTTGTCATTTTCTCCCGCTAGGATTAATAATTTATTTATTAAACCTAAGTCTTCTCATTGCAATTAAATGTTCATTTAATTGGCTAATTATTCCTCTTTTGTGAATTAATTAATAAATGAGAAATTATTAATTAATTTAAATATTTTTCATCAATTTCCTAATTTCCAAGTCATTATTTCCAATTTAATTTTCTAATTTCTCCTAAATGTCTATTTCTATTTCAAAATATTGTCATAAATTCTTGACATCGAAATTTGTCATAGAATTTGTCATAAATTGTCATAAGCCTTTGCATAGCAATTTGTCATAGACATGTCATAATTTTGCTATTCTTGATTTGAATTTCCATTCGAATCACTATCATGCTAATCTTGTCATTTCTCCAATTTCTTTATAAATTGGATGATTTTCTTCAATCAATCCCCTTGATTCTGAATCCCTAATCAGACTATAGAATTTACGCTACGAGTATTCTTGTGTCAATGTCAATCTTGCTTTCACAATTAGGTGTATGCACTTGAAGGTGAGATCCACAACAAACATATTTGGAGAAGAAAGAAGAACAATGGAGCCGCATGGAAGAAGCATCCAAATCGTCATCTGGTTTGCATGATCTTTGCTTTTGAATGCTTTGTTTTTATGTCTCTATTGAGTGTGCTTAGGATTAGATCATTGCAATGTGTGTTTGTGATTGAGCTAATAATGATTAATATGTCTTTATATATATTTCTTTGATGATTTCCTATTTCCTAACCCACATGAACAATACAATACAATTCATTCAATGAACAATACAAGTTATTTAATGAACAATACAATACAATTTATTTAATGAACAATATTTGATAAAATTCATTTAATGAACAATACTTGATAAAATTCATTATTAACCTATGCATGCTCCTATTTTGGCCCCCCACTTGGTCGAATGCTCGGGGTCATACCCTACCAGCACCTGCAAACGGTCCCTTGAGCGCCCTAAGTGCTAAAAATTATCAAACTTTGACGGGCCCTAACTCAGAATTTGTGGCACCTGCGAATGATCTGTTTGAACCTATGGGTCCACGAGAGGGGTCCCTACAAAATCATATCTCAATTTTTCAAGTTTCCTTATGGTTTTATTAGGGAAACATTTTTTCGGTTGACAAAAAAATCGTCAGTCTCATTCAATCGAATGTTGTCGCGTTACCAATTTCTCGTCCTGCTCGTCCTGATAATGAACCATCAGCTTGAACATGTCAAGTTAGGCATTATTACCCTATGCATGCTCCTATTTTTCCTCCCCACTCTGTCGAACGCTCGGGGTCATACCCTACCAACGTTGTCCCTTGAGCACCCTAAGTGCTAAAAATTGTAAAACTTTGATGGGCCCTAGCTTGGAATTTGTGGCACCTATGAATGATCTGTTTGAACCTACGGGTCTATGAGAGGGGCCCCTACAAAATCCTATCTCGGTTTTTCAATTTTTCCTACGGTTTTATTAGGGTAGCTTTTTTTCGGTTGGCAAAAAAATCACTAGTCTCATTTAATCAAATGTTGTCGCGTGGCCAATTTCTCATTCTTCTCATCATGATAATGAACCATCAGATCCAACATGTCCAGTTAGGTATCATTACCCTATGCATGCTCCTATTTTTCCCCCCCACTCGGTTGCACGCTCGGGGTCATACCCTACCGGCGTCTTCCCTTGAGCACCCTAAGTGCTAAAAATTGTCAAACTTTGATGGGCCCTAACTCAGAATTCATGGCACCTGTGAACCATCTGTTTGAACCTACGAGTCCATGAGAATGGTCCCTACAAAAGCCTATTTTGGTTTTTCAATTTTCGCTACAGTTTTATGAGGGAAGCATTTTTTTGGTTGGAGAAAAAATCGTCAGTCTCATTCAATCGAACGTTGTCGTGTGACCAATTTATCGTTCTGCTCATCATGAAAATGAACCATTGTCTCTGGCATGTCCAGTTAGGCATTATTACCCTATGCATGCTCCTATTTTTCCTCCCCACTCAGTCAAACGCTTGGTGTCATACCCTACCAAAGTTGTCCCTTGAGCACCCTAAGTGCTAAAAATTTTCAAACTTTGACAGGCCCTAACTCGGAATTCCTGGCACCTGCAAATGATCTGTTTGAACATACATGTCCATGAGAGGGGTCCCTAAAAAATACTATCTCGGTTTTTCAATTTTCCCTATGGTTTTATTAGGCCAACATTTTTTTGGTTGGTGAAAAAATCATCAGTCTCATTCAATCGAATGTTGTCGCGTGGCAAATTTCTCATTCTGCTCATCATGATAATGAACCATTGGCTCCAACATGTCCAATTAGGAATTATTACCCTATGCATGCTTCTATTTTTCCCCCCTACTCGGTCAAACGCTCAGGGTCATACCCTATTAGCGTCGTCCCTTGAGCACCCTAAGTGCTAAAAAAATTTCAAACTTTGACGGGCCCTAACTCGGAATTCCTGGCACCTGCAAATGATCTGTTTGAACATACATGTCCACGAGAGGGGTCCCTAAAAAATACTCTCTCGGTTTTTCAATTTTCCCTATGGTTTTATTAGGCCAACATTTTTTTGGTTGGTGAAAAAATCATCAGTCTCATTCAATCGAATGTTGTCGCGTGGCAAATTTCTCATTCTGCTCATCATGATAATGAACCATTGGCTCCAACATGTCCAATTAGGAATTATTACCCTATGCATGCTTCTATTTTTCCCCCCTACTCGGTCAAACGCTCAGGGTCATACCCTATCAACGTCGTCCCTTGAGCACCCTGAGTGCTAAAAATTGTCAAACTTTGATGGGCCCGAACTTGGAATTTGAGACACCTGAGTACAATCCATTTGAACCTATGGGTCCATGAGAGGGGTCCCTAAAAAATCCTATCTTGGTTTTTCAAGTTTCCCTACGGTTTTATAAGGGCAGCATTTTTTCGGTTGGTGAAAAAATCGTTAGTCTCATTCAATCGAATGTTGTCGTGTGGCCAATTTCTCGTTCTGCTCATCGTGATAATGAATCATTGGCTCTCACATGTCTAGTTAGGCATTATTATCCTATGCATTCTCCTATTTTTCCCTCCCACTCAGTCAAATGCTCAGGGTCATACCCTATCGACGTCATCCCTTGAGCACCCTAAGTACTAAAAATTGTCAAACTTTGACAAGCCCTAACTCAGAATCCGTGGCACCTAAGAACAATCCATTTGAACCTATGGGTCCTCGATAGGGGTCCCTACAAAATCCTATCTCAATTTTTCAAGTTTCTCTATGGTTTTATTAGGGCAACACTTTTTGCAAAGTGGGCAAAAAATTTGCCAGTCTCATTCAATGAAAAATATAGATAAACAAGCATTACACTATAGACACATAATGATCATCAATATTTCCATGTATTGTATACACATAATTACCATTTCACTTGCATGTGACATCCATGAAGCGATATGAAAACATGATTTTTTTTCATTATCAATACAACTACACCAATATACTCATGTATAGATACATTGTATATCATCAATATAACTTAACCAATTTGCTCATGCACATTGTATATCATCGTAACAAAGTTACATCAATTCACATCCATATACAATAAAACATCCCACTTCATGTGCATCAGACATCATCATGTCCTAAGAGAAAATCTTATGTACAACAATGCCTGCATATAAATGAAGATCAAAATAGGTAACCTTTTTATGCAGAATGAATGTTCTACAAGAAAAATTATAACACTTAATACAAATTATTTTGTCAAATTATAAATAGATCATTTGAAACATTTTTAAGACATACAATATTGTATAGTTACAAAACTTACCAGTTTCTCTACAAAGTATACAAGCATAACTTTGAAGAAAGACGCAAAGTATACAAGTATAATATGAACAAAAATAGAAATTTGGATTGAATTGTAGTACTGAGACTGTACCTCATTCTGTGGTTGCAATGTATAGTTCTCTACAAAATCAACCACCAATACAATAGTCCCAATTGTAAAGAGTTCTTACATATCCTGTACTGTTGATCCAACCATTGAGACCTATGGGTGTGCCTTGCTTACTTGTAAAAACGATTTTCCTTAAAATCCAAAATAAAATCAGCAATACTCACTTCTCTTGAGACTAATTCACATCTAGAACCTTCACCTCCACTCTTCAAAGTATATTTCACTATCTCATATCTTTTTTTCTCAACATAATTCTTTCCAAACTCGTGTTCGCTGCCCTCATGAAAACATGAAACAAACTTTGACAACCCACCACATTCTGAGCACTTCTCATTCAAACAATCATTTCTATAGAAATAGAAGCCATCATCTCTAGGGCATAAAAATAGATCTTGCAAGTATCTTGATGATCTTGGAAATAGCATTGCACTACACTCCTGCAACATCTCATTAGTATGCATCGTAGAACGAATATGACGTAAAAGTTCATGGTACATTGAAAACTCCACATGGTACTTGCAACAACAAGTATTACGAATCTTAAGAGGAACACAATAAAATGGCTTCAAAGATTCAAAGGCCCTTTGTGATATTTGCAAAGTTGGATGTACTTCACAAAAAAATTTGTACAACATTGTTTGGCTTGATTCCAAGAAATGTTTGGGATGCGGTGTGCGGTCTTGGTTGTCGATTCTTAATTTCAAAACGTCCTTTACATTGGGTGACACTCTAGAATTAGAGTGCCAAAATTGTTGAATTCCCCCCTTCACATTGTCAGTCAACTTTATATCAACACATGGAAGCCTCCCACCAAAAGCCCATGTATCTTGTTGAAGTGGATTGTCAAGTCTTTGTCTTCATGCAAGTGCTCTATCCAAAGTTTTACGGTTTATGTTATAATCAACACAAGTTTGTCTCATATGATGAGCCTTGCTCAATTGATGGCTTACTAAGGAGGTTGTAATCACTCTTTGAGCAGCTCTCTTATCTCTTTCTTTGGTATTCTTTCCAATAGAATTGAGAGCGTCAAATAGATTTTTGGCAATAATAGAATTTCTCTCCATCTTCTTGTTCATACGAATCTTCAATTTGTTTAGCAATGGTCTCATCTTTATCATCTTTAGCAATTGAACAAAGAGATGGCATTGTTCAATCAATGTCTTATTGCTAAAATTTTGGTCGAAAAGTTGTGTATCTCACAACTGAACGGTTCTTGTTGACCTCTTGCCTTCAAGATTCGCAATAATATTCTCATTGATTTCAAGTAACCATTTTGGGGTTCTTGAAGGTCTTGGATTTGAAATTTTTCTTTCATCCATGAGAGGGTCTTCAATTCTAAAGTAATTAGGTGTTACATATTGTTCACTTGGTTGAGCTATTCCACATTTTCACCTCCAATGTCAAAATTTTCCACATGTTCACCTCGAATGTCAAAATTTTCCACATGTTCACCTCCTATGTCAAAATTTTCCACATGTTGAGCATTTTCATTATCACTTTCAACATTTTCAAAATTTTCTTTCAAAATCTACATTATCATTTTCAATAACTTGTGACACATTTTCAAATTCAATTTCATCTTCACTTGAAGTAACATTAGCAATATTTAACATACCTTGTCTTCTCCTCCTATGACCTTCTCTGTCTCTTTCTCTGTACACTTCAATTTGGTCATTTGAAAGTTTTCTTTTGCGTTTAGACTTCCGACGACTACTACTCCCCATTGACCTCCAAAAAGATGCTCCTAAATAATTGACAATGTAAGATTTGACTTTAAGAATCTCTCAAAAGCAACAATTTGTCTCAACCTGTTTGAAAACCCATGATTGTCGACAAAAAAAAAAATATGCAGACTGTGGGCCATAGGAATCCACAAAATGGCCCACAAGGCACCTTTTTATTTACAAAAATCGGATATCCAATTTTAATGTATAAATTTGTGGTCCCAAAAAATTTCCCGTTGCCACCTTTTTTTTTACTATTGCCACATTAATGGTAATGACAAAAATCGAATATCTGATAAAATCTTATTTTATTACTCATATTTTAGAGAGAGAGATAGAGAGAGGAGGAGAGGGGAACAGAGATAGATTAGCGGGGGGAGAGAGAGAGAGAGAGATAATAGGACCCATAATGACACCATATGGTGTCATAAGGGGTCATATGTTGTCCTTAGGGGTCATATGGTGTCCCATGAGTCCTTAGGACACCATATGACACATAACGACACAATTTGGTGTCTTAAGGGGTCATATGTTGTCCTAAGGGGTCGTAGGACACAATATAACCCCTTAGGACACCATAGGACCCCTTAAGACACCAAATTGTGTTGTTAGGGGTCATATGGTGTCCTAAGGGGGTCGTAGGACACAATATGACCCATTAGGACACCATAGGATCCATAACAACCCAATATGGTGTCATAAGGGGTCGTAGGACACAATATGACACCTTAGGAAACCATATGACCCTTAACGACACCATATGGTGTCATAAGGGGTCATATGTTGTCCTTAGTGGTCATATAGTGTCCCATGACCCCTTAGGACACCATATGACCCATAACAACACAATTTGGTGTCTTCGGGGGTCATATGGTGTCCTAAGGGGTCGTAGGATACAATATCACTCCTTAGGACACCATATTACCCCTTAAGACACCAAATAGTGTTGTTATGGGTCATATGGTGTCCTAAGGGGTCGTAGGACATAATATGATGCCTTAGGACACCATAGGACCCATAACGACCCAATATGATGTCATAAGGGATCATATGGTGTCATAAGGGGTCGTAGGACACAATATGACCCCTTAGGACACCATATGACCCCTAACAATACCATATAGTATCATAAGGGGTCGTATGTTGTCATTAGGAGTCATATGGTGTCCTAAGTGGTCGCAAGACACAATATGACCCCTTAGGATAGCATAGGACCCATAACGACCCAATATGGTGTCTTAAGGGGTCATATGATGTCCTAAGGGGTCGTAGGACACAATATGACCCCTTAGGAGACCATAAGACTCATAACGACCCAATATGGTGTCATAAGGGGTCATATGGTGTCCTAAGGGGTCATATGGTGTCCTAAGGGGTCGTAGGACACAATATGACCCCTTAGGACACCATATGACTCCTAACGACACTATATGGTGTCATAAGGGGTTGTATGTTGTCCTTAGGGGTCCTATGGTGTCCCGTGACCCATAACGACACAATTTGGTGTTTTAAGGGGTCATATGGTGTCTAGAGGGGTCGTAGGACCTAAGATGACCCCTTAGGCCATCATAGGACCCCTTAAGACACCAAATTGTGTTGTTAGGTGTCATATGGTGTCCTAAGGGGTCATATGGTGTCATAAGGGCTCATATGGTGTCCCATGACCCCTTAGGACACCATATGACCCATAACTACACAATTTGGTGCCTTAAGGGGTCATATGGTGTCGTAAGGGGTCATAAGACACAATATAACCCCTTAGGACACCATAGGACCCATAACGACCCAATATGGTGTCTTAAGGGGTCATATGGTGTCCTAAGGGGTCGTAGGACACAATATGACCCCTTAGGACACCATAGGACTGATAACGACCCAATATGGTGTCATAAGCGGTCATATGGTGTCCTAAGGTGTTGTAGGACACAATATGACCCCTTAGGACACTATATGACCCCTAACGACACCATATGGTGTCATAAGGGTCCGTATGTTGTCCTTAGGGGTCATATGTTGTCCCATGACCCCTTAGGACACCATATGACCTATAATGACATAATTTGGTGTGTTAAGAGGTCATATGGTGTCCTAAGGGGTTGTAGGACACAATATGAGCTCTTAGGACACCATAGGAACCATAATGACCCAATATGGTGTCTTAAGGGCTCATATGGTGTCTTAAGGGGTCGTAGGACATAATATGACCCCTTATGACACCATAGCACCCATAATGACCCAATATTGTGTCATAAGGGGTCATATGGTGTCCTAAGGGGTTGTAGGACACAATATGACCCCTTAGGACACCATATGACCCTTAACAATAATATATGATTTCAAAAGGGGTCGTATGTTGTCCTTAGGGGTAGTATGGTGTCCCATGATCCCTTAGGACACCATATGACCCATAAAGACACAATTTGGTGTCTTACAGCATCATATGGTGTCCCAAGGGGTCATAGGACACAATATGACCCCTTAGGACACCATATAACCCCTTAAGACAACAAATTGGTTTGTTATGTGTCCAATGGTGTCCTAAGGGGTCGTAGGACACAATATGACCCCTTAGAACACCATATGACCCATAACAACCCAATATGGTGTCATAAGGTGTCATATGGTGTCCTAAGGGGTCGTAGGACATAATATGACCCCTTATGACACCATATGACCCTTAATAACACCATATGGTGTCACAAGGGGCCGTATGTTGTCCTTAGGGGTCATATGGTGTCTCATGACCCCTTAGGACACCATATGACCCATAACGACACAATTTGGTGTCTTAAGGGGTCATATGGTCTTCTAAGGGGTTTTAGGACACAATATGACCCCTTAGAACACCATAGGACCCATAACGACCCAATATGGTGTCTTAAGGGGTCATATGGTGTCCGAAGGGGTTGTAGGACACAATATGACCCCTTAGGACACCATAGGACCCATAACAACCCAATATGGTGTCTTAAGGGGTCATATGATGTCCTAAGGGGTCATAGGACATAATATGACCCCTTATGACACTATAGCACCCATAACAACCCAATATGGTGTCATAAGTCATCATATGGTGTCCAAAGGGGTCGTAGGACACAACATGACCCCTTAGGACACCATATCACCCCTAACGACACCATATGGTGTCATAAGGGGTTGTATGTTGTTCGTAGGGGTAGTATGGTGTCTGTTGATCCCTTAGGACACCATATGACCCATAACAACACAATTTGGTGTCATAAGGGGTCATATGGTATCCTAAGGGGTCATAGGACACAATATGACCCCTTAGTACACCATAGGACCCCATTAGATGCCAAATTGTGTTGTTATGGGTCCTATGGTTTCCAAAGGGGTCTTTAGACACAATATAACCCCTCATGACACTATAGGAACCATAATGACCCAATATGGTGTCATAAGGTGTCATATGGTCTCCTATGAGATCGTAGGACACAATATGACCCCTTAGGACACCATAGGACCCATAACGACCCAATATGGTGTCTTAAGGGGTCATATGGTTCCTAAGGGGTTGTAGGACACAATATGACCCCTTAGGACACCATAGGACCCATAACAACCCAATATGGTGTCTTAAGGGGTTATATGGTGTCTTAAGGGGTCGTAGGACATAATATGACCCCTTATGACACCATAGCACCCATAACGACCCAATATGGTGTCATAAGGGGTCATATGGCATCTTAAGGGGTCATACAACACAACATGACCCTTAGGACACCATATCACCCCTAACGACACCATATGGTGTTGTAAGAGGTTGTATGTGGTCCTTAGAGGTGGTATGGTGTCCCATGACCCGTTAGGACACCATATGACCCATAACGACACAATTTGGTATCTTAAAGGGTCATATGGTGTCCTAAGGGGTGGTAGGACACAATATGACCCCTTAGGACACCATAGGACCCCTTAAGACACCAAATTGTGTTGTTAGGGTTCCTATGGTGTCTTAAGGGGTCATTGGACACAATATAACCCCTTAGGACACCATAGGACACATAATGACCCAATATGGTGTCATATGGTGTCATATGGTGTCCTAAG
Organism: Cryptomeria japonica; assembly: GCF_030272615.1. NCBI lineage: Eukaryota > Viridiplantae > Streptophyta > Pinopsida > Cupressales > Cupressaceae > Cryptomeria > Cryptomeria japonica. The sequence continues at coordinate 122,595 of NW_026729022.1, read as the reverse complement.
GTGTTTTTGGACACAATATGACCCCTTAGGACACCATAGGACCCATAATGACCCAATATGGTGTCTTAAGGGGTCATATGGTGTACTAAGGGGTCGTAGGAGACAATATGACCCCTTAGGACACCATAGGACCCATAACAACCCAATATGGTGTCTTAAGGGGTCATATGGTGTCCTAAGGGTTCTTAGGACACAATATGACCCCTTAGGACACCATAGGACTGATAACGACCCAATAGGTTGTCATAAGGGGTCATATGGTGTCCTAAGTGATCGTAGGACACAATATGACCCCTTAGGACACCATATGACCACTAACAACACCATATGGTGTCGTAAGGGGCTGTATATTGTCCTTAGGGATCATATGGTGTCCCATGACCCCTTAGGACACCATATGACCCATAATGACACAATTTGGTGTCTTAAGGGGTCAGATGGTGTCCTAAGGGGTCGTAGGACATAATATGACCCCTTAGGAAACCATAGGACCCATAATGACCCAATATAGTGTCTTAAGGGGTTATATGGTGTCTTAAGGGGTCGTAGGACTTAATATGACCCCTTAGGACACAATACCACCCATAACAACCCAATATGGTGTCATAAGGGGTCATATGGTGTCCTAAGGGGTCGTAGGACACAATATGACCCCTTAGGACACCATATGACCCCTAGCAACACCATATGGTGTCATAAGGGGTCATATGTTGTCCTTAGGGGTCATATGGTGTCCCATGACCTCTTAGGACACCATATGACCCATAACGACACAATTGGGTGTCTTAAGGGGTCATATGGTATCCTAAGGGATCATAGGACACAATATGACCCCTTACAACACCATAGGACCCCTTAAGACACCAAATTGTGTTGTTAGGGGTCCTATGGTGTCCTAAGGGGTTGTTGGACACAATATCACCCCTTAGGACACCATAGGACCCATAACGACCCAATATGGTGTCATATGGGGTCATATGACACATAACGACACCATATAGAGTTGTAAAGGGTCACATCTCTCTCTATCTCTCTCTGTTTGTCCCTTAATCTCTCTATCTCTCTCTCCCTTCCCTCTCCCCATCTCTCTCTCCCTTCACCCTCCCCATCTCTCTCTCTCTCTCTCTCTCTCTCTCTCTCTCTCTCTCTCTCTCTCTCTCTCTCTCCCCCCACTCCCTCCTCTCCCTCTCCCTCTCCCTAATATCATATACTAATTTATTTATAAATTAATATATTAAAATATTATATATATTAATATATTAATATATTAATCAACAATAGATTAATTATGTGCAAATTTAGTAAGTGAATTTACTTATTAAAATCGGATATCCGATTTTTTTTGTACAATTTTCAAATTTCAAATTTTGGCTCGAGAATGCTTTGGGATTTGGCTTGGAAGTGACAAGCCTAAAAAGTCAACTGAAAAAATGTATTTTTTAGTATTCCTTGGTTTTCCAAACTTTACACTAGTGGCTGACGAGTTTTTTTGTAGCCAAAATTGATAAAACAAAAAGGGTTTTGTAAGGATGTCCTCAACTTTCCAACAATATAAGGTTTGTCTTATTTCGACTTTAATAAATAATTATTATTTATTTTCTAATTGAATTCTGACAATAGTCCTGATTGATAGACTGATTGGAAAACACTCATAACTTTCAAATGGTACAACATTTTTTGAATCCAAAACATGCATCACATCCTATGCTTCATCTACTATAGGGAAAAAATTTTAAAAATTAATTTCATAAGGTTTTGACCAAGTTAAGGTGGTCAGACGTAGGAGTTTCTAAATTTCTAAAAAGTTGTAGTAAAAAATTCATAAATAATTATTTACTTTATAAAAAATTATAAAAAAATATGTGTCACATTCGGACATGAGTCTAATACTTATATTATAAATATTATAAAAAAATATTATGATTTGATTGTGATTAGAGTGGTTAGACATACGTCTACTACTTATCTTTTTCCTGAAATTTTAGTACCACTGCATTGAAATTTGAAATTTTCATCAAATAGGATTTTTTTTTTCAAAAAAAAACTAGTTGCTTAGAAACTACATTCAATTTTCTATAGATTCCGTTCTTACATATTTTAAAATTAATGCTCACAACTTATTCAAATTTTCATGTCAAGTTGCATAACTCTGATTTTCTAAAATTTCATTGCCACTTAAGGGCATGTTTTGGCACACTATGATCCTGCACATATCCATATAGATATAGATATAGATATAGATATACATATACATATAGATATACATATACATATATATGCACACACACACACACACACACACACACACACACACACACACATATATATATATATATATACATACATATGTATATATATATATGTATGTATGTATGTATATATGTATATATATATGTACATATATGTATATATATATATATATATGTACATATATGTATATATATATATATGTACATGTATGTATATGTACATGTATGTATATGTACATGTATGTATGTATATATATATATGTATATGTGTGTGTGTGTGTGTGTGTGTGTGTGTGTGTGTGTGTGTGTGTGTGTGTGTGTATACATATTTGTAGTGTCATTGATGGCAACTGATGTCAAATGATGAATATTGATGTTCCTGATGTTTTGTTTTGTCACCTAAGTGATTTGGTTTACCGGCAGAGAACTGATGTCTGTGAAATAGAACTTTAATCCGTAAAGCAGAGATGTTTTGATTGAATTGAACGATTGGCGATGATTGGTAATTTGCAGTTTGGAATGTGAGATTGTATCATGGAAAGGAGTATCTAACCGGAACTGGAACTTGTGATGATTACTGAAAAGCTTGTTTCAAATTTCAGATGAAGTTTTGCTAAGGTTTTAGTAGGGTTTAAGACCGATGAAGAAACCATCAAACCGGTAATGATTTTTGTTATGGCGGCGATCGACGATGATTCTACATGAAGGTGGTAACACAACACAACCCAAGTGAATAATTTAATTGTTTTTTTGGCATGATTCAAGGAATAATTTCTTGGGAAACAGCGAAATGCTTAGTGGAGTTTTTGAGGATTTGACTTTGGTACAGATCAGATTTTTGTGATGGGTTACGATCAACAAACAGTTGATATTGCATTATAATTTGATGTAATGATCTGTATATTGATCTGAGATGATCTCTTATGATTTGTATTGTAAATTCATGATGTAATTAGGGTTTAGTGGCCGACCTAGTTGAGATGGCTATTTAGATGGCAGGGTTGATGTTTATTGTGTCGGTGGTCTTAAGAGAATGTGTTAAGTCATCCAAGAGAAGTGTGAGATCTTCCTAAGAGTTGCAGAGTATTGAGCATAACTGTATCTGATTTAGCAAGCTAAGAAGTGCAAGTAACAAATCACTTTTTCACTATTGCTCCCTAACAATTGCAACAAGTTAAATCTCTTAATCGGGTAGGGCCTAACATGCCTTAAACATTTAAGTCCCCTAACAGGGTAGCTCTCAAAAGAGTGTTAAATCCTCTCACAAGGTTGATCCTAACAAATAATCAAGCTACTAACCAAACTGCTAGGCAAATCCCTTAACCAGGTGACTCCTAATAGGGTTTGCTCCTAACATGGCATATTGTAAGATCCTAAGAGGGCTAAGCTCCTAACAGGGAATACTTCAAAAGAGTACAAATATTTGTGGCTGCCAACTCCCACCGTGGTTTTTCCCTATTTGGGTTTCCACGTCAAAAATTATGGTGTTCATGTGTGGAATGTTTTTCATGTGATGTTCTTGTTTATGTTACATTTCATGAACTATTTTTGAGTACACTGATTATTCAATGTTTTATCAGAGGTTTATCAAAGGTTACCGGTACTGATAAGAGTTGGTATTGAAAGCATTTGATCCAATAGATGAGGTTAATGAGCTGGTAAATGATTTGATTAATGTAGCAAATTGGATAAAGAAGTTGTTAGATTTGATAACAAAAGTTGAGATATTTGATAAATGATTTCAGATATGATATAAGTTTGATTTTGGTTTAAAGTTTCAATTGGTATTAATACTGATTCAGCCCAACCGCCCCCCCTCCTCCCACCCCCCCCCCCCTCTTAGTATTAATCAGATCCTCATAGGTTTAACACATATGCATGCACATATTTGTTTAGAGTTACTTATAGTTGTACTTATGCATTTACATGTATGTGCATTCATATTTTTGTCCATTCATTCTTTCAAACTTTACATTCTTATGCATGTATATATAGTTGTTTTATTTATATGCACATACACATACACATACACATGTATAAACATATATACATATATATGCATACACACACACACACACACATCTATATATATATTGACTTTTTTTGTATATATATATATATATATATATATATATAGAGAGAGAGAGAGAGAGAGAGAGAGATTTTGTATTCATTTTTTCTTTTGCACTTGTGGTTGGTTTTATTTATGTGCTTTTGTTCTTTGTTGATACTCTCTCTCTCTCTCTCTCTCTCTCTCTCTCTCTCTCTCTCTCTCTCTGTGTATATATATATATAGACATTTTCTTGGTCTTTGTATTCTTTCTTTTAGATGTATTGGTTTTTTCTTGCATGCTTCTGGCTGGTCGTTTTCTCGTGTTTTCATTTTATTGGTTTTACTTCATTTTTGTATTTTGGTTATTCTATTTTTCATTTGTTTTTTAAGATTTTATTTTATTAGTTTTATTATTTTAGTTGTTTTTCCCTTGAATTCTTTGCTTGAAGTGTCTTTTTGTTTTATTCATTTGGTATTTTGTCTCTTTTTGGGTGATATTTTAATTCTTTTTTCTTTTGTGCCTCCCCTTGGTTTTTTTGTCTCTTTCCTTGTGCCTTCTCTTTCATCTTTTTAATCCACTAGGTCTACTATCATGTTCTCATATTCTTCACTCTTTCTCTCTTACTTGCTCATATGCCCTGATGATGGATCATGGTGCTTGACTTGAAACGTTGGCAATTATATAATAGTTAAATATCATGATAATAATATAATATCAATTATTATATAGAAATATATCAATAGAAAAATTATTATATAATCATATAATAATGATATAATAATAATAAATTAATATAATTTATAATATTAATATATAAATAATAATGAAAAAGTATAATTCTACTATGTTCAATAAGAATTACTAAAATTCAAGTATTAAAAAATGAATTTTTAATATCCAAAAAAAATCAAACATAATATATTTATTAAATATTAAAATTCAACTCAATTTTAACTGTTACTGGAAAATAAATAATAATTGAAAGATGTAGCCCTTTCTTTATATATATATATATATATATATATATATATATATATATATATATATATATATATATATATATATATATATATATATATATATATATATATATATATATATATATATATAATTAAAAAAATTAAAATATTGAATTATAATAAAAAAATTTTAGCAACTTTGAAAATTTGGAGATGTGAGTTAGTTTTAGAGTTAATTTAAAAGTTTTACATAAGTGTTATGGTTTAATTAGTTGTAATTCGAAAAAAAATATATTAATAATAGTTGTGATACTATTGTAAAGAAATTGGGTTTTTATTTTTCATTTTGATTAACTATATTTTTTAATATGGTTTTCATTCTATCATATTATTTGATGTCATTTTAAAAATATTTATACTTAAATGTTATATTAAATAGTATTATAAAATTTAAAAGAGAATTATTCAAAAAAAAACTTTGAAAATTTAAATGATTTAAAACTTATTTTGTTTGAAATTTCATTAGAAAATTTATAAAATTATTTTATCACAATATGGATTACCATATTTATGAATTTAATTATATTCCTCAATATAATGTAAGTATTTAATGTTCATCTTTACACTATTTGACTTGTGTTATTATTTTATTTTTGATACATTTATATCATTATCTTCAAAATAAATATTATCTTGATATATTGTTTGTTGACATTTTAGAAAAGTCTATATTTTTGTAATTAATTATAATATGAAATTAAAAATAATTATTCAAAAATTTAAATTATTTTAAAATTATTGCAATATGTTAAATACCATCTCTTATGAATTTAACAATGGTGTTCAATGTAATTATAAAATAATTTATACCAAAATTAAATTATATGTGCCATCTTTTAATTATAGTTAGGGTTAAGGTTATGATTATCTTTAGTTTAGGATTAAGGGTTGGTTAAAATTAGGGTTTCCAATCTAAAATAAAGCTTAGGTTAGGGTTAAGGTTAGTATTTTGGTTAAATTAGGGTTAAAGTTAGTGTTAAGATTCAAGTACAGGATTACCATTCTAGGGAAAAGCTTTGGGATAAGGTTACAATTGAATTAGGATTAGGGTTAGCATTAGGGTTCACTTAGGATTGAAGTTAGTATTCCTAAGCTTTAAATTAAGGCTAGAGATTGTGTTAGGGTTATGATTTAATTGTTATTACGGTAGGGTTAGTATTATTGCTAGCGTTAATGTGTATTTTATAAGGGTTAGAATGTAATTAACATTATGGTTCTATTAGAATCCTAAATATAATCATTACATTATGGTTAGAAAGAGAAGGCAGGGAAGGAGCCAAAAGAAAAGAAACCTAGGGCTCCAAGGAAGAAACGCGAAGCTCAAGCTCCTGAAGTGGCTTTAACATGGGGGCATTAGGTTCATGAGGAAATATTGGGGAAGCACACACAAGTACTTTATGCCATTGTTGAAGTGCCTATTGTTGCTCCTACAAAGCCTGCGGAGAGAGAGGAGCCTCCATTGTATCAGGACCTTTTGGATAAGTTTTCTATGTCTACCAAAAACATCAAGGAGAATAATTATTTAATGGATGGTTGTGTGCAATGTGGTGATGCCCTTATTCCTAAGAGGGGTTGGAGCCTATTTCTACAACAACAAGGATGAACTAGTTCCGAGATCAAACCCCAAGAGATTTGACATGGCTAAATTGATTTTGTCTGATGTTTTTGTGGAAGTGGATTCGATAAGGGCTATGGCAACAATGCATGATCAAGCATCAAAGACAATAAGGACTCCTAAGGGCACAGGCTTGGTTGATATAAGTTCAATGGAAATTGTTAATTGTTTTGGTCTTACAAGGCGAGTAATTGTAGATATTGATGTCAAGAAGTTTGAACAAGAATACCAATTAAGGAGAAAGCTTTATAAGGAGAAGGAGGTTCTCCTATTCAATAAAATAGATTGGCATGGTGATGTAGCACCAATTATTCCCATTGAGAAGGAGCCCTTTGTTATGGGTTCATTTGAGAAGTATTTTGTTAAAACTTATCATGCTTTGTATCAGATTTTGGGGGAAGATGCTTTGGAGAAAATACCAGTAGGGATGATGCTGATGGGAATGAATATTCTACATAAATTTGTAAACCTAGAATATGATTATGCAACATAAATTTCTTGGCATATTCGTGAAGGGATACTGGGAGTAGTAGATAAGCCCTTAGAGATAAAATTGAAATTCTATTCCTTATTGTCTCATTTAATTCTTTTTCAACATAAGTATGAATGGAGTCCCAATTTTTAGCTCAAGTTCTACAACAAAAATGGTGTAGCTTTCCCAATACAAAGGTGGTGCCACATATCGGACAGAACCTATGAGGCTGTTGATTATGTTTCTTAGTATCAACATTTTTTAATGAGGATTATGTCATGGTTGGGTGTGGTGGTGAATAGGGATCCTGCCAAGGTTATGGATTTTTTAAGGCCAAAAGAAAATAGGATGGATGATGAAGGAAGATTTAATTTCTCAAATTATTTTCTATTCTCTTATTACATAATAATAAGGGTCTATGGATGCCCTCAATCTCCTCACCAATTTTCGAGCTATGTTTCTCATAGATTAGCATTTCTTGAATTCATGTGGCAGATGTTGTGGACAAAAATGTTTCATTTGGCAAAGCAAAATAAAGGCTCTCTTATTCCCAAATCCACAAGGTTTGGTTGACTTGTAGTTGAGTACAAGGTGGTGACCAAACTACAAAATTATTTGGCAACTAGGTATGCATTAAGATATGGAAAGAGGAGAAATTTTGACCCAAAAGGATTCATAAGTTGGCTCAGAGCCAAAATAAAAAGAGGGTCTTTTAATCATGATTTAGATTTGAATTAAGATGTAATAAGTAATTTCCTTACCATTCAACAAACCCTTCAAAGAAGAAAGAAATGGGAAATCCTTACAAAGGTTGAGAATGAAACAAAGGCTAAGTTCCCTAATTTTCAAGGTTTCTTTTCTAAGGAAGAAAGCCCTGTCATAAGCTTTGAGAAAATGTTTAAAAATTTTGAATCTATTTTTATAGGATCCTACAATATTGAAGATGGCATGGCCCATGAAGAAATAGGGGAGCGCACTCCACAGGATGTTCCAGAGTAGTAGCAAGTACCATTGGAAGAACAAGAGGAAGTTGTAGGAGACCAAGATGGAGGGGGTGTCATTGAAGAGGAAGTCGAGAAAATTATTTCTTCACCTCCTAGGGATGTTTAAGTAATCGAAGAACCTTAGAGTAGAAGATCTTTTGGCCAACCTATTGTAATTGATCAGTGTGAGGATGAACAAGCAATTGCTGCTCATATGATTATGTTAGATGATGACTTTGTCAAAAGACTAGAATTCAAGGTCTTGTGGTTGTAGGTGGTTGGTCCATCCGAGGGAATCTCAAAGATTCAATCATTAAAGGATCTCAATTTAGATCATATAACCTAACAAGAAGCTAGGGAAATAGTTAAAGAAAGTGGGATGATGCTTATACTGGGTTGGAACTTGGAAACAATGTTTTTGTTGGATCAGATAAGACAATAGCCTGGCTCCACTTTTGTTGTATAATTTAAAAAGGATGGAGGTTACAATGGGTCAGGATATCACCCCACCATCAAAGAAAAGCCCAATGGGAGAAAGCCCCAAGTATTGACAAGCCTAGAGTTTTAAGTGGCATTGAGGAAAGAACGAGGGATGGGGCCATATTAAGGACATTAAAGGATACCTTAGTTGTGGAGGCAATAGCTTTGTCAATGAACTCTACCATGCTTGCCTTAGATGTTGTGAAATTGTAGGAAAAGGAAAAGATGATATTATTGCAGGAGAGAGTTGGGATACATGAAATTTATACAAAGGTGTTAATGGAAAAATCTCAACTCAAGAAAGAATTGGGAAAGAAGGCAATCACACCTTCTCCTATGATCATCGAGGGAGAGTCATCAAAGAGTGTTGAGGAGATAAATGCTTTGGAGCAAAAAATAAATTATTTTCAACAACAAGTACAGGCTAGAGATCAACAAATCTTGAGAATATAATCAATGACAAAAGATAAAGTTATAGAAGTGATCAAAGGTACCTTGTCACACTTGTTGAGATCAATTTTGAGTATAATTGAAGATGTTAATAATTCTTTTTGTATTCTTTCGGAAGAGGCTACTTAGTGCTCAAAGTTTCTCCCTAATTTAAAGAAAAATTTTGAAGGATGGAAAGCTTTTGGGCCAAAGATAAAAGATTTAAGTATTGTAGTTTAGTATATGCCTAAGCCACCTCAACCATTATAAGATTTTTGTCAAGCTTATGAATCACTTGTCAATGAGATTAATTATTTAGAGGACAAGGATGGAGCAATTAAGGAAAGAATACAAAGCTTTCATGAATTAAACCATTGGACTATTCCTCTCCTTCATAATGAGAGCTCAAAGTTGAAGTATTTTGATGAATGAACGAAGGAGTATGAAGATATAATTAATGTTTCCATTCAGAAGGTGGTAGACAAAGACTATATAAATGAGCCAGTGTATTATTCAGCTATTGATAAATTAATTGCAACTAATACATCATATTCCAGATTTGTTGTGGGTGTTAGAGCATTTATTGATACCAAACAAAAAGAGGCTCCTAATCATGTGCAGTTGATCAAAAATGTTGAATGGCCAACCCATTTTGTAGTCCATAGCTAGCATGAGAAGCACTGTGCGGTTAAGGATGTTTGAGCAACAGGCTTCCCGGTTAGGATTGAGGAATATTTGAGTGAGGCAGTTATACATTTTATTAGTAGCATAACTCTTATCTTCTTAAGGCACAACATCTTTTCATTTTGAAATAAGAAGATATTTTTTGCATATTCTCTAGCAATGTAATGTAATTTTGACACGTGTCATCTGCCTAAATTTTGTTTGAAAATTCATGGTTGATTAACAAAGGGTTCTGGGATTTTGTAATAAACATACATTTGAATGTGATTGTTCGGAGCATGAAGTCTTAATATTTTCTGAATTGTATATCCACAACTTTTGAATTAATGAAAAATCATATCATGTTATGTGTCTTTGTTCAATTTTCTTGTCTTTCATGATTCCTTCTCATCAACCTGATGAATGGGTAGTGTCTTCACAACTATGTGTGAATGTGTAATTGCGTAGTTAGGGATCTTTTCAATGAAGAGATTAAATACTTGGTATGAAATGCAATGGATGATAAAATGGAAGAAGATCTTGTAAGTATGATTTGCGGTGTGATGTGTGGGATATTGATGTAAGGCATCTTTATCTTGGAACTGGTTGTGGGATTGTTAAATTTAGGAATTAATGACTTTGTTTCCCTAGGACGGATCTATACGTTGTTATGATTTTTCAAACACCTCTATTTGAAAATCATTAAATCGCTCTATTAATTTTTGTTTAATGTGTTCATGTTCTTATTTTCTCATAAGCCAATATAGTTTTCATATGGAAATGGAATGGTGTCTTTAGGAAACTATATATGTGTATCGGAGTGGAACTCTGAGAATTATCTTCTTGAGTGGGATGTTCAATAAGAATTGTGTTTCTTTTGTGAATGTCCTTTAGGTTTACCCGCCTAGGTTTTGTAGAGCCCAAAGTGTAGAAGAATTCAGTATCCTTCAAATTCTTGTCAATCGGCCATCTAGCTCAAAATAGTAAGCACAATTTAATTATTTTTGTTTTGACTACTAGGTGGAAAACACCAAATCAAACTCATCAAAGCAATCATAATGAATCTACCAATGTTAGAGAGAATATCAAAAGTGCAAACAAACTCATAATACCCAACACATCAAATCCCAAAAGATGAATCAGGGAGGGGCATTACACTAACATATAAACGAAAAACAAAGATAGAAAAGACTTGAATGAAAAGAAAAAGAGAATTGGGATAAAGTAAGTAAATAAAAGATAAGTACTTAAATAACAAAATAAATGATTCAAATTACTAAAGAGAAAAATCATTTCAATAAAAACAACTCTAGGGGAAGCGTGCTAGTTGTGGTTATAGGTACATGGGATTTTGAAGATTTTTTTTCAGTTGTCTCCATTGTGACTTAACTATTTATAGTTATTGTTTTAGCTTCTGTGTAGTAACAAAGCACACTATAGGATCAGATATGCAAGCAAGGGTCAAAAAGTATTCATTTCAAAGTGTCACACGAGAGTTACTTATAGATGCCCCAATAACCGTGCACTTAAAATTCCAATACTTCCAGACAAATGATCCAATAATCATGCACAAATGTCGTAGTAGTCATGAACCAATAGACCAATTATGAAACAAAAAGAATAAAAAGTGAGCACCTATTAGTATATTAGTGAAGTGTAATTGAAACATGAGTTGTAAATGGTACTTTTATCTTAGATTAATACTATCAATTAAATATAAGTAAAACCATGAAACTAAAGAAATGAAAGATAAAAGAGAACGGATAGTGTGTATATATATGAAGAACGCGTAATAAAATACATCCGTATTATCCTACTCCCTTTCACACATAAAAATCAGGGTCCGTATCCGCTTGCTTAGAAAAGTTGCATGCCTGACATGCTTAGAAAGTTGCATGTCAGCCTGACATTCTTAGACGACAAGATGTTGTTGTCTATTTTCACCGTCCTTGACATGCTTAGACAAGATGTCCACTGTCGTCGTATCCCCAGTGAGTGAGTGGCAATCTACCCATCACACATTAAACTCTCAAAAAGACAGAACTACAGCAAATTTTGCAGATTTCATTTTATTTCAATAACACATAATAATAATCAAGTAGACAGGGAGTACGTTGCGCCTTACAATGCCTCGTTATTTGAGCCCTTTCTGTGCATGTCGATGAGAAAATGGTATCAATTACACCTGCATTCATTGTACCACGAATTTGAGGATTTAAAATAATAATTACGTGAAATGTATTTTGTTCTTTGTCTTGATAAATCTTGTAATTTGACATCAAGATTTTGTTTTTATGTGTGTTTTTCTTTTAAATTATTTATTTGATATTGAACAAAGTTAAAGAAAAAATTGTAATTTACAAAGGTGCTGCATAATCAATATAGTTATATAAGAAATAATTATAATGACATTAAAATAATAATAGACAATTATAGTCCAAGGGTTTGAGCTTAACTGGTTAAAACACTAGGTTCTCACTGTGGAGACCCAAGTTCAATTCACAATAGGGACATCTAAGTGGAATTCTAAGCTGTGACTCTTGGCCTTCCATAAAAATGGGGAAGGTCTAGGGTCAATCTAATCAAACATAATAATAATAATAATAATAATAATAATTCAAAATATTGTGGCTTCGGCCTATTGCCTACCAAAAAAAATAATAGACAATTATAATATTTTATTAACAAAATTAAACTAAAAAAAAATGATTAAAATTAGGAAGTAAATCTGCACAATAGTTATGCATTGATATATAAGAGCCAAGCTATCATTCTACCAGAAATCAATAAGCCAATCCAAGGAGGTTGCTTTGATACTCTAATTTCACATAGTACATATAATAATGGACTTCTTTATGCAACTCATTATATAATTAAATTGGTACCAAAACTATACCTATTTGACAATACTAGTTGGAAAGTTGTGGTCCGAATCTAGCATTTATTCCTATTCAATATAGAAGTCGTTATGTAGATACATATATAAACTTGGAAGTGCTCCACCTCAACCACCAACATATGTATTGGTACAGTTTGACAATTACTCAGGCATACCACTCGATGATTGCCATTCGTTGGTAGTTCCAATTACAACAATTCAAAGGGGTGGTTCGAAGATATACCATTGCATTTGTGGCTTGAGCACTAACGATACATAAATATCAAGGATTAACACTTAACAAAGTGACTGTTGATATAGGATCAACACAAAGAAAAGTGCTTACATTTGCAACAATCTCTTGAATCAAGTGCGTACAAGGATTGTCAATTATGCCACCATTCACATTTGACAAATATGAAAAAATAAAAAATGAATAGAAAATTGAAAGAAAAAAAAAAGAGAAGACAAGCTAAAAAGATTGGAAAATAATTGACACACAATTTTTTTATCATCAAACTCAACATATTTTACTTCTTTAAAAATGGTATTAAAATCAATGTTAATTAATCATCTGAAATATATGTTTAAAATGAGTATTTTTTGTTGTATAGTTTATTACTACTAAATCCTAACACTAATTATACTTATAATTTTGACCCTATAGCTAAAACAATGTGCAATTTGTATTCTGGGACCAAATCATGGGTATTTTGTGTTTTCTCCCATTTACGAGTCTTTTTTTCTTTCTTTATAACATGCTTTTTACACCCTTAAGCTTAACCATTTTCTTAAATATTTCATAATTTAGATACTATAATTAGATAACTATAATTCTTATTATCACATTTTTATATTTGAGTGTACACATTTCAAAATACTCATTCAAATTTAATTGTTGGGAAAAATATCTTAATTTTAACATCTTTTCAAAGCATTCCCCCTTCTATCATATTTCTTTGTGAAATTAATATCAAATATATTAAAATATATATGAGCTTTGAACATAAAAAAAGATCATGGAAATGCGCCTTCAATTAAACCCTTTAATGACAACTCTACTACATGATGAATTTACTAAAATAAAAAAATAACGTGAAACATTGTTTAAACAATGTTTAAACATAAATATTTTAAAATGTCTAATTTTAAAAACAAAAACTATTTAAAATTAAAATTATCTATATTACTTGTGTCATAAATCTAGTAAAATATGTGTAAAAGATATTTTTGTATTATATTATTTAAATGAAAATAAATTATTTAATATTAAATGACATCATTAATATTATGTTTATTATTTAATATTAATGGTTTGTTGGGTTAGCTGCTATCAATTTTAAAGTAAAATGTAAGAAGTTTTCTTTCATGGTCACAAAATAAGATGGTTTTTCTTCTTGTTATATTATAGGATGCCTTTCAACATAACAAATCTATAGTACTTAAAAAGAATCTTGGATACAATACTCTATGTTGCACAATTTTATCTTTACAATTTCAAACTATTTTTACTTACACAACCAAAAAATTAAAAATAGATTAAAAACATCTTTTCATCCTTTTAAATCTCTTATAAACCATTAAAACTAAAATTATAAAATAAAAAATGATACAATAAATTCGATGGCTTTATAGAAAGCCTCCCTCCATCCCTCCATCCCTCCATCCACCCCATAGTTACCAAATAAAAAATAATTATTACAATTCATAAAAACATAACTCTATAATTTAAATATATAACAAACACGCACCATACTTTTAGATCTAACAATTACCACAATGGCTAATGATAGCTTACACCAACTGAATGGAAGATAAAGTGTTGATGAGTTTCATTAATTTATCAATTATTTACAGGAATTATTGTTTTACCATTTCTTAATCGAACTTATAATTGTCATGGATTGGGAGACAAGAAACATAACATACATCACCACAGCTACACAGGGTCTATGAGGGTTTTCATTATATACTCTTTAGTCTCCTTCGAAGAATCACCGTAGCCGTCTTTGTACTTGTAGAGGAGCATAACACATTGCCTCAAATTAAAAACAAACATTTTGCCACATTTTGGGGGTTCACCAATTAAGTTGAAATACTCATAGTTCATTTCTTTTAGTGTGTGGTCAAGAATTTCTACAAAACGTTGTAGAGCATTTTCTTCTGTAAAAAATGGATTCTGCTTCATGTAACATGCAATGCATGAGTCTATTTGTCCTCGAGCTTTCTCAGCCTCCATCAGAAAATAAATAAGTTTAGTATATTTTTCAATTACATATATTTATTGATAAATCAAATAAGTTTAGTTTCAATAAGATATTTCAAGCTTTGATTTGTATAGTTAGTTTATCTAAAATCATATTAACAGATATATTCTTATGAAAAAGCTAGTGTAATTTTAGATGGGTCAACTAAACAAATCAAAACTTAGAATGTGCTACTTCTATTAATATGATTTCAAATAAACCATCTAAACAAATCAAAATCTAACTTATCAATTTAAAATACCTCAGAAGTTGTAGTATCATTTTTTAACCGCCATGTCAAAGCAGCAAGCTGAAAAATATTTGAAGATTCATGTGCCATGGGAAGATCATTATTTGTTACAACCTCGCCCATTAAAAGGATTGGATGTAAACCACAGGGCACAAGACCCACAGATATACAACGTGTCTTTAAGTACTCATTCATTGTTGGTATGTACCCAGCTTCCGACCACTCTCTTTCCTTCATTAGAGCATCGACGAACTTCTCCCACTGTACCACCAACACACGATGTGCATACATCATGAAACACTCATACAAAAGGAATTTTGAAAAATATGAGCATGCATTTAATTGCATACATCTTTCCTTATGTAATCGAGCATGTCACGTTCCTGTTGCTTTGTTGCCTACATATTTGTTTCGTTCACTACTTCATACCATGCTTTGAAGCAAATTTTCATATAGTCCGGAAGCTCCTCTACCAAGGAGGTATCACATCTGAACATAGTAAAAAACTTCAGGAAGCTTGGTTTCAAGCGAAGTATTAGACTAGAAATTAAGAAATTACCTCTTTATTGCTTCTCTAAAAATTATCAACTCTTCCATTGTTCCATAAGTGTCGTAAATATCGTCCATGACCAATACCAAGGAACCAATTTTGGTGAAGGAAATTCTACATAATGAATACTCTGGCTCAAATGTTCCCACAGAGAAATACGTCTCTACAATCCTTTGTCTAGCAAAGTCTATT
Source organism: Cryptomeria japonica (assembly GCF_030272615.1). Taxonomy (NCBI): domain Eukaryota; kingdom Viridiplantae; phylum Streptophyta; class Pinopsida; order Cupressales; family Cupressaceae; genus Cryptomeria; species Cryptomeria japonica. The sequence continues at coordinate 106,515 of NW_026729022.1, read as the reverse complement.
TCTGTCATGCGTGACTTTTTCCACCAACTATTACATACAACATAGAGGAACCATAGTTACATTTTTCTTTACTTATCATGCTGTAAAAATTTAAAAATTAATAGAGCTATATATTACCCACCTTGAAAGAAGTTTCAATTCCGTCTGATGTAAAGACTGTTCAATGTTGAAGTATAATTTAGCCAATTCCATGCAACAAGAATTATGAACGCACGACATCCTGTGAAATCAAAAAATAGCTAAGATATGAGATGATAAACCAAACAACAGTTATAAAAAATACAAGGAAATTTTGTTAACCTACTTGAATAGGGTTTTTCTAAGGCATGCATGATTATCGTCATAAGCTTCAATATAGCTCCTTGCCTCTAAGATGGAAATACTTAGGTGCCAAGAATACTCCAATGCATATTCAATCTGAAAAATTATTTGGTACAAACATTCAATCAGGTAAAAATGCATATTTGATACAAACTTTCAATCAGGTAAAGATCATTTTTTTTTCCTCAGTTCTAAGATAAAGGATAATAGTAGTTCGCATGGAAAAAATAACAATAATGTGATCAACAAGTCAATTTTAAAACTTTACACAATTAATTTTATAAGCAACCTTTTGAAAGATAATAATATTGCTCACCTCTTTAAAAAATTTCTCATCGCCTAAGATATTATTTGTTTTTAGGGATTCTTTGAGATAGTTAGAAGCAAATAGCCTAGCTTCATCCATAATATTTTCTCCAGGGAATGCAAGGTCGGAAGCTCTAAATAGATTCACTATGCTTCTATGCTCTATGTGTCTTTGGCCAGAACAAGAGAAGAAGCACCCATTTTCATCTTTGAAATTATTTAGCACCTCTGAAATATTACCCATGTCAGTACTATAAAAAACCCACAATTTAATAATAACAAACTGAACTGCACCAAATTCTCTTAAAGAAAAACAAATTCCACCTGGGGAGACATTGTATCCATGGATCCTAAGGGTTCGGAGTCCCAGTGCTGTAGTATTGAGATCTGCAAAAAGGCTATCTCTACCCCATCCAATACCCTTTTCACTCCAATATCTGCCCCATAGCTATCATCATAAAAAAATTGTTCGGATCAAACCAATACGACGATAACAACACCATTAAGAGTACATATTTACCCGTAAATATCGTCAAGAGCTACTTTGATTTCTTCTTCGAAATGTCGACCTATTCCAAGACGCTCGATATTGTCAACTAGCGAAAGACGTTCAAGCAAATCGATTGGATACAAGCATGGCACTGTTTCACAAATTAAATGTAATCACTAAACCGTTTAACAACAAAGAATAACCGATTCACATGAGACACAATATTAAGGAAATGTATCATACCACACCCACTGAATTTGTCCATGAGATTATTCAAAAAGCTAAAACATTTCTCATCGCCGGTATTTATGAGTACACAGGCAGTGGAAGCAGGCGAGCTAAGAAAAGATCCATCTTTACTCTGGACCATCATTATCTTTTCCCAGTCAATTATTTCCTCAAGCCCCTCCAGTGCATTCAGCATGCCCCGCTCCATGGAGATACTGCAAGTGAAGTGAATTATAAGAAGAAACAATTGCAAACAGGATCTCATATACAACAATAGCATTAACAAATCTCTTACTCCGTAAGCACTGTTGCTCGCTTTTTCACCAAAGATGTATCATAGAGAAGATTCAACCCTAGAGATTCTGCCTTTTTCATCAATGCAGGAAAAATTATTTCAAAATCCGGAGGCAAGTCATCCTCATCTTCTAGCGATTTCAGATGTTCTGCAATGAAATGAACACCTGCACATAAAATCAAATATTTAAACGGCAGAAATGAAAGATTAAACTCCATAGTAAGACTTTCTAATACAGACTCTTCCCAATCCTATAATTATCCTGTCCCCTTTATTAGTGAGTGGTACTAATAGTAAAAACTTCAACACCATATGAATATAACCTTTTTTTACATTAGGGTGTCCTGTGTTCCAACTGAGAAGGGCAACAACAGAAGTGAGTGTACTAAGCAAACGATCGCATAACATGAATATTGAATGAAGCCCCCATGAGCCATCCTGCAGCTGGTGCTGGATAAGCCATTTTATGGCCTGAGGAAACTGTGGGGTGTGAGAAGAATCCTTGGCAGGAACCATTGCTACCCAGGCGGTGTCATAAGCAGAGGGACTCATATCTCCATCTTCAAGGCCCTTAAACATTTCTTTTATCTTCACAACCAGATTATCGGCCCTCTTCTGGTACGAAGAATCCTACAACACAAACTCAAACAAACAAAAAAGATCAGCCACCCAGACTTGGATATTTTGAATTCAGACAAAAAAATCACACTTGTGTTAATCTGTCTTACTTGATGATATGGTGTCTTGAGAGACTGTATAACATCATCGTTCCACACATCGCTATGATAATTGGCAGTTCGTCGAGGGACAGAGGATTTAACGTTATCAGAAATCAAAGTCATCGCTCTGACAGGAAGAGTTGCTGGTGGAATGTAGGAAACTGAGCGTTGTGGTCTGTAATAAACGGAGCGTTGTGGTCTGTGATAACCGGAGCGTTGTTTGAATGCTTTATTGAGGACCAATGCATTCCTCTTAGAGACAGAATGTATGGAAAGTTTAGCCATTGAGAAAGAATTTCCTTACCAAAAGAGATTGAGAAACTTGACTACGCTAAATGGGTTCTATAAATGTTTGGTCCAATTTTAAAGAATTTATTTTCTTTTGGGTTCAATTTAGACAGGGTCTTATGGAGCTAGTTTAAGCTCTATTTTTAAGGAAGAGGTGGTCTTATTAAAAAAATAGTTTTTTGCTACAGGATTATTTGGAATCTTTAGGTCTGTAATTTTTAGCGGGTGAAAATGCGGTGGGACTAGAAATTAAAATGGGGTGGGACTAGAAATTCTCCAAGTAGCGTAGGAATATTTTAGGCAACTTGCCAATCATTTGAATTTTAGAGGAAAACAAAAAGTTATTTTACACTCAAGTTTAGCTGCACTACAAAGCTCACGAGACGACCAACATCCTTAAGTTTAGGAGCTTAAATTTTTAAGTTGAAATGCAATACAAAATTCATGGGACAACCAACTTTAAAATATTCCTAAAAAATCTCAGCAACTCGAGCTCTATTTTTTTAAAAGCCCTCCTCCATGTGATCCCAACCTTAGCGTGTTCTAAAACCAAAATATTTGGTCCAATAAACGTGTTTTACCTACCAAATTCATTGTATTCATATTGTAAATTTTATTGAAAGAGAATCAAGATTTTAATAACTAGTTGATAGTGTCAACAAAAAATAGAGATATAAATAATGATAGTAAAGGTTTTTAAAAATTGCTTGACATTTGGCAGTGAAATCTAATCCAATAGAATTGAGAGACAAATATTAGATTAGGATGCCATTGACCTGGACAAAGAGAGAGATGTTTTAGACTAGCATGCCTTTGAATTAAATAAAAGCTAGATTTCAGATTAGGATGATGTTGGTTTGGACATATAGTTTCAAATTAGCTTTAGTTTTGTATGTGCAAGCCCCCTCTATTAGAAATTATACTAGCGCTTGCACCAAATAGATGTGCAATGGTAAGGTCGATAGTAACATATGGTAACAGTTTGGCGGTCTCAAATATAACATAAGATCTTTGTGCAATGTAAAATGTGAATCATTATGTTCTTCGAGTTGGGTGCATTTAATACATTTTTCTTTGGAGAGTAAAATGTCTTTGTTGCTTTCAGTGCTGACGGCTTGAAAGATATGAATCATTTTAATGTTCATGTCTTGTAGATGAGTTTTCCTTGCAAGTTGCACATACGCTAAAATAAGAATGTGTAGTTTAAGCTAGAATGCAAACATGTAAAAGTAAAGTATGGCAGACATGTAAAAAAGTAAAAAGTATGAAAGAGTTTAATTTTGCAACTACATCCCTCTTATGCTTTGAGAATGAGCTCCTATAATTTGACTTCATCCTTCTTCCTTATAATCGTATATGGGTTGTGTTGTGTTTTAGAGGTGGTTGACTCAAAGGAGAGTATACAAAATATGCCTCTAAAATACACCTATCTAATGAAATATTTAATGGATCCATCTTAGAAGGATGTTTTATTTACATAAAGGGCCAAGATCAACATTTGTTAATCTATTTTCTCTTTACGTTTTAGTACTAACATTGTTTTATTTTGTGTATATAATTGAAGGTTACTTGCATGGATTGATATGATCCTATGCTTGGGGGCTTCACCATCCATCAGTATTATCTTATTTTGGTTTGTCTTGCTCATAGATGCTCTACCTTTTCACATCATGGACAAAGAGAGATATTTTAGATTAGCATGATGTTCATTTGGACATACAGTTTCAAATTAGCATTAGTTTTGCATGCGCAAGACCCCTCTATTAAAAATTATACTATTTCTTGCACAAAATAGATGTGCAATGGTAAGGTCGATAGTAACATATGGTAACAGTTTGGCAGTCTCAAATATAACATAAGACATTTGTACAATGTAAGATGTGAATCATTATGTTATTCAAGTTGGGTACATTTAACACATTTTTATTTGGAGAGTAAAATGTCTTTGTTTCTTTCAATGCTAGCGGCTTGAAAGATATGAATCATTTTAATTTTGATGTCTTGTAGATGAGTTTTCCTTGCAAGTTGCACATATGCTAAAATAAGAAAGAGGTAAAAAGTGAGCCAATTATGATGCAAAAAAGGTAATAAGTGAGTGACTTTTGATTAATGAGAAATTTATTAATACTTTTAATTTTTTTTATTTCTTTAATGTTAGTAACCTGAGGGGTGGGGTTAGCAAGGAGTGAACAGTAATTGAAATATGACTAGTAAACGATACTATTCTCTTAGATTAATACTGCTAAGAATTTCACTTATGGTGTGCAATGGGTATGCCGGAGAGGTTCAAAAGTTAATTAGGGAAAAATCTGGTTTATTTGTTGAATACATGTGTGTAGTGCATGAGATGAATTGTTAGGCATGTGAACATGACTAAAAGGATAATCAAGATCCATTAGCACTAGGATCATGTTATGTTGGCAATAGAAATAGAGAGAGAGAGAGAGAGAGAGAGAGAGAGAGAGAGAGAGAGAGAGAGAGAGAGAGAGAGAGAGAGAGAGAGAGAGAGAGAGAGAGAGAGAGAGAGAGAGAGAGGCGGGGGGGGGGGAGGGAGTTGAGAAGAGTGAGAGGGAGATGGGTAAGAATATGTAGATAGAGAAGAAGATATATATTGAGATAGAGGAAGAGAGGGAGAGATAAAGAGAGAGACAAAAGGGGGAGACATAGAGATAAAAGAGATAAATATATAAAGATAGAGAAGTAAGGAGAGATAAAAATAGATAGAGATATAGAGATAGGTATACCTAGGAGAGATAAAGATAGAGAGATATAGAGGAAGTGATTGATATATATATAGTGAGATAGAGGGAGAGAGATAGGTAGAGTAGGGGGAGAGAAGGGGAGATATCCCAATATATATAGAGAAAGAGGGAGAGAGGGAGAGATAAAAATAAAAAGGTGATATATATTTATATATATATATAAAAGGGTCTCCTCCATAGGCAATATTATTACTTCCACCATGTATACTATGCATTGGAAGGATATCATGAATAGAGTAAGATATGGAGAGCTCGAGAGGGATTGGGAGGTAGATAGAGTGAGGGAGATAAAGTTAGAGAGATATGGGTAGAAACAGATAGAGAGGAGTGAGAGGAAGATAGATAGAGATAGAGATATAAAGTAGAATAAGTGGAGAAAATAAGAGAGAGGTATACATAATAAAGATATAGAGTAAGATGCAATACCCCTCTCTTGATCAGACTCTATGTTAACCCAGGTTGACCATGGGTGACTTCCTCAGTGGTTTATGTGGATGGTGGATACTTATGTTCTGATGTTTTTTTCATGATACTATGCTTTGGTGCATGATTCACTGAATGTTGATTATGCATTACCCTTATGGATGATTAGATGTTAGTTTTTCTTATGCACTATTTCTTATGGATGATTAGATGTTAACTTTGCTTATGTATTATATCTATGTGGATGTTGAAATGTTAATTTTACTCATGTGTACTAACTATGGACTAACTCATTTACTTTATGTATAAGATGTATTATGTATCTGTCTTCATGGTTTTTTGGAGTCTGTATGGGGTGCGAGGGGATGATTTTCCATTACTCGCTATAGTAAGACACAGAACGTCACGATTCTCCTTCACCGATGTGTCTACCGTGTTTGGATATATGAATGTATGTGTTGTTTGGTGATGCAAGAATTGCAGGTACAAGGCATTGACTCCACTTGGCTTCACAGGTCTGAATGGGCCTATATAATCCGATGGAAATTGGAGGCGATAGTTTTAAGGTCTGTCAGTGTCATCCCTAGCCTTTCTCAATTTATGAGTGTTGTCAATTGTTTTTTCAACCCTATTGGAATGCCACTTAGGCCATTTTTTAATGTTTGGTATGTGGGTATGTATATTCTTGTTTAGTTGAGTTATATGGTTTTATTGTGTTGGTTAAGTTTCTATTAAATATTATTAAGTGTTCTTTTTTTAAAATTTAATTAATTATTAATACCTTAGTGTATTAATAATTAATGTTTTGTGGTTATGCATAAAGTTTATAAAGAGATTAAATTTATATTTTACCTTTCTAAATATAAAATTAATAAAATTGCTTTGTTTAAATCAAATAAAGTTTGTTTTATTAGTTGTGACATGCTTTTCGATGGGAGGAATAAATCAATTTAGATTTAAATAATAGAATTTATATTGGTATGACCTTTCTAATGTTGAACATATTTATTTATTAATTAAATTTAATATTTCAATTATGAGGTTGGAAATTAAAATTAAATTTTAAGGAAAAGACTTTTTTTGGAACTTGTGTGTGTCCGAGAGTTTTTTTAGGAATTTTCCTTCCTGGAAAGGATTTCAGGTAAAAATCTTTTATATTCTGGAATTCTTCTAGAGTTTGGGGGTTGTTCTTCATTTTTGGATTTTTTTTTTTTTGCTTCAAAATTTTTCTTCTATGTTCTATTTGGGTTTTGGCTGAAAAGTAGAGGGATTTTGAAGATTGGAAGAGGATTCATAGAGATTGGAAGTTGCTTCTTAGGTTGTTGTGTGTGTTGTTGGATGAGATTTTGGAGCTTCTCCAAATTCTTTCGAGATTGCGTTCTAAGGTAGGGATTTTATAATCCCTTGTCTTGTTTTTGAAAGTAAACTTTTGTGAATGTATGGTGGGGTGTATATCTTTTAGTTCTTTCTTCGTATCTCATTTGTTTAATTGAAAGAGAAAATTATTTTATCATAAAGTTTCATTAGAAAATTTTGTGAATAGTATTGATTCTGTTATAAATTTTTAGTTTATTGTAGTGGTTGCTTGAATTTATTTGGGGCTGAGTTTTCGAAAGAAAATGGGATCATTCTGGGGGTTCGTTTTGTGCCTGTGATTATTGTGCAAATGGAGGGTTTCCTTTTATTAGAATTTCAACTTAAAAGTGTTTATTATTACATCCCAAAACTCTACATCTCGGAGGCTTCATTCTTAACTTTATCTTTTTTTTGAATGACAATTTTTAACTGTAATTTTTTTTTATATTGAATATTGTTATTTCCAAATTTTATTGGATTCCTTCTTTTTTTTTTAAATTAAATTTTTTTTTCATTTTATGCTCTTGTTTAAATCTATGGGTGGCTGACCCACAGCCTAGGTATCTCCCACAACTATGGGCTGCCACACCCATGGCGTGGGATGGAACCCACGACTATGGGCTGGCAGACCCACATCTTGGACAACACCCATGGCTATGGCCTGGTAGACCCACAACATGGGGAACACCCCAGCACTGGGTTGCCTTACCCACAATTGTGGGTAATCTCTACGACTGTGGGGAATTAAAAAAAAAAACCATGCCCCCAAATTTTGCACAATGCCCATTATTATTTGCCCATAAATATGTCATGCGCCCAGTCAATCACTGTATTCGTTGTTTTATAGTAGTTTGTTTTTTATGTTTCATTTGTATTAATAATGAATTTTGGGGTTGGTTATATATATATGCATGTATATATATGTATACATATATATATGTATATATATGTATATATATGTATATGTATATATATGTATATGTATATGCATGTATATGTATATGCATGTATATGTATATGCATGTATATATATACATATATATATATATATATACATATACATCTATATGTATATGTACATATACATATATATGTATATGTATATGTATATATATATACATATACATATATATATATATACATATACATATATATATAGATATATATATGTATACATATACATATATATACATACATATGTATATATATACATACATATACATATGTATATATACATATATACATAAATATATATATATACATATACATACATACATATACATATGTATATATATACATATACATATATATACATATACATATACGTATATATACATTAATATGTAAGGGTTGCTGTCTGGGGGAGATTGGTAGGCTTCTAGGGTTGTAAGTCCCCTTCCGAGTCTCAACAGGTGGAAGTTGTGGTGATTGACAATTGGTTAATGCCAAGCTACAGTTGTGTTAGAATTGGACGAAAAACTTATATAGGGGGAAGCTAAGTACCCAATCATTCATGAGAGAATGTTTCTACAATGTGCTTTACTTTCCCAAGCGAAGGTTCATGGTGGAGAAATCCAAGGACGACTAAAACAACATTCAAGCAAGCAAGGTGTTCAGAGCGATTGCAAAGTAGTGGTGAGAAGTAGAAGCAGCAACAGAGAAGCAATGAGACTCTATGTCCCCGTTCAGGGAGGGGGCCTGGGTCATGTACTGGGTTAGTTGTCACAGTCTCAGGAGAGAGTCAGTGGTGCGTCAGGTTGAGTTTCAAAGGAGATAGGGTCTTTGTGGATTTGGAGTGTACATGAGAAGCTACATCTAAGAGCGAGGTGCAATGTAGTTTGTACCAATATTTCAAGAGTAGGCATAGATCCAGGGGTGGGAACTTATAATCAGGTGCTTGGGAAGTACTCGGGGTAGTGACCAACGACATAGTTGGAATTCTTTGTAGACCGGGCCAAGGGCCATTTCTTCAGATCAGTAAAGCTATCTTATTGCCCCAACATTATGTTCATTATGTAAGGATTTCTATTGTACAAGTTTGTACGTATTGTTCAAGTGTGTGTGCAGGTTTTGGTGCTTGGGAGTACTAATAGGTGTAGTCCGAGGTCTTGGAAGTGCTTGGATCCCACAAACAAGTATCGAGAAGATTGTCAATGTCGCACGGGTAAATCTAGCCCTGTGACACATGGTAACAGAGCACAAGGTTTTGATACTCCCAAGCTAGCACACTAGGTGAGTTCAATCTACAACAATCATGGCAAGGGGTGGGGATTCTTACAGGGAGTCAAAAGGAGAGTAGGGATCACCCCGTGCTCACGTTAGTGAAAGGTCCAAGACAAAGGACATGCTTAATGATGTGAGTAATCATTTGGAGCCTTTGGAAGACGCAGTGTTACCGAAGTGCATGGAAACTGCAAAAGGACGATTGGACTTAGCTAAAGGAGATATCAAGGATCTCCAGGTCATGTATGGTGAGGAATAGCTAGAAAGAGTGAGACTTGAAGACAAGTTGAAGAAGGCTCTCCTAGAGATCGAATTTGTCAAAATTTATGTCTCTCAGGCAAGGATTGCCAAGGGACCAAAAGTGATGCCACCTAAAAAAGTATGAGGGTGACCAAGATAACAAGATAATGGAGAGTTTATTCTTTGACATGGGAAGGTACTAGAAATCCATGAGGGGATTGACGAATGAAGAAAAAGTGGAGGCAGCTACAGGATTCCTCACTGGAGCAGCTAAGCTTTGATGGAGGGCCAGAGTTTAGGACATGGCTGGTAGGCTGGTAGTCAAGGTAGACACATGGGAAGAGTTGCTGGATGCACTCAAGGAGCAGTTCAAGCCAGAGAATGCAGGTTGGACCTCCTTCAAACTGCTTTCATACCTGAAGCAAACAAGGAAGATCAGATATTACATCAAATCTTTCTAAGTTCTTATGTTGGAATTTCCAAATATGGACAAAGATCTTACGTTATATCACTTCTTGAGAGGTCTGGCTCCATGGGATCCAAATGAGCTCCAAAAGCTGAAGGTCCCAAATGTCGAGGAGGCCATTTCAATCATGGATCGACTGGTTGAGTACAAGGATTTACCGAAGGCACCGGGTGTTGCAGGTGGATCTAACCGCCCGAGAAAAGATAGGAAGTCGTTCCAACTCAAAGATGATGTAAAGTCCAAGGGGAAGGGGGACTCTTCTAGCAGTAAATAGAGTTGGAGAGGAAAATCCTCAAATAAAAAAGGTTCCAGTAAGGGTTTGAAATACGTCAAGTCAAAGAATGACAGGAGAGGGTGTGGGTGTTTCATCTGTGGTGGCTCAGAACGTTGGGTGAGAGAATGTCCGTATCGACAAAGGTTGAAATCTACATAGATGGAAGAAGACCAAGATGGTCAGATTGCAGTGATGGGTGTGATCCATTGTTTGAGTGTAGTCAATGCCACCGAGTAGCCCGAGGCCACAACTATCAAACCTGAGAACCAAAACAAGTTGTGTTATGTAGAGGCCTAGATGAGTGGAAAGTGCACAGTGGCTATGGTGGATTTAGGAGCCACTCACAGCTTTATCTCAACCGGGAGAGCTCAAGATCTGGGGTTGAAGGTGTAGGTGGATACTTGCTCCTTCAAGGTGGTGAATTCTCCATTCAAGAAGATACATGGTATTATTCAGGACATACCCATGAAATTCGGCTTGTGGTAGGGTCACATGGATCTGATAGTGATTGAGATGGATGATTTTGAGTTGATTTTAGGTCAGGAGTTCTGGAAGATTGGTAAGGTTGTGATAAGTCCTCACCTTTGGGTTTGTTGTTGTTTTTAGATCCGAAGTAGACATGCTTAGTGAAGATGACAGAGAGGTGACAACCTTGGAAGGCTCTGATGGTTTCAGCATTGGGAATGAAAAAGGTGACTAAGAAGAATGGTAAGGAACCGATGCTTTTAGCAGTGCTACTTGGAGGTTAGGATGAACTAGAGGATGTGCAAGAGACACCCATTCCACCTGAAGTAGGGGAATTCATATTGGAGTTTGAGAACACAATGCCAATCAAGCTACCCACTCAACTCCTAGAGAGGAAAACTGTAGATCACAAGATAGAATTGGTACCAGGGGTTAAGCCACTAGTACATGCTCCATACAGGTTATCTAGTCTAGAGATGGTAAAACTGAAGAGGTAGATAGAGGAGTTGCTTGAGGAAGGTTACATCAAGCCATCCCATTCTCCGTATGGGGCACCCGTGTTATTTTAGAAGAAGAAAGATGGAACATTGAGGTTATGTATCGACTTCAGGGCCCTAAATAAATTGACCATCAAGAACAAGTATCCCCTTCCTCTTATC
>NW_026729022.1:0-90000 GCF_030272615.1 Cryptomeria japonica | reverse complement strand
TAGTTTGTTCATCAAAAGAAGTTATTCAAAATGGAAATTATTGAGATATAAGTTGTATAAATGAGTTTAATTCTTTAAAAGAATTTGTTTTTGTGTATTTTGAAAATGAATGTCTATTGCTTTAATTTTGTTTGGGAAAGTTTATTGGTTATGTTTTAATGGTAATGTTATGATTTGTTGAATTATGTTAGTAATGATTCTTGACCTTGGAAATGCTTTGTTAAAGTATTATTGTCTTGATTTTTACTTACATTTTCCCTTCACGTGGTCCCGTGATGTGAGTTAACTGTGACATTAGTTGTAACACCTCTTATTGGTTATACCCTTGTTAGAGGTTGTATTTAACCAATATTTTTATCAAATGAGCTTGAAATCCTTAATGTTGCCGACCTAAGTTCTTTTTCTTTCCTTGGAGTTCTTTGGAGGTTGTGTAGTTTCATAAGGGAGAGTGGCTTCCAAGTGGGGGCCAGGACCCAAAGTGGTTGGTAGGATAACCCCTCAGAAGTTGGATAACCCCTCAAAAGTTTGATAATTAAGATAACCTAATAATTTACTATGGTTTTGGGTAGCTAAAAGACTAATCAAGATTAATTATGGCCCACTCATGGTTGAGTGCTCGTACAGACTCAGGATGTAGTGGGAAGGCCTGGAATAGCAAAACCAACTACCTTGTCCTCACGAAAGGTTTGTTGGGTCCGCATGAGTGTTTAGATGGGGGTTGGGGGTTCGGGAGAGGATGCCACGATAACCTAGAATGGGGGTCGGGGCCTATGGAGGCCTGCTAGGATAACCCATTCCAGACCATGCAATGACACTCTTCCCTTATGTTCACTAATATATAAACTTGTTGGTAATACCTAGAGCATTCTTATTGGAGTCATATCTATATGTTTATGGCTTATGTGGATACCCAATGAAATGTTTAGACCATGTGTTGTATCCTTTGTGGTTTTCTTGAGGACCTTATTTCTATCTCCTAGCATGGAGGGGTGGTTCCCTTTTGGGCCACATGGTCAAGTGGTAGCGCCTTTTTTTATCAGGTGTTTTGTTCCAGTCTTGCAAGCGGTAGCTTCGCATATGATCCATCTTGCTCTCTTGGATTTTCTCATCTCCGTGTACTAGTTGGATTCTCTTTGTTCCTTTGGATCATTCTTGTATCTCTTGTACCTTAGGTGGTTGAATGTATCCTATGGTTATGTGTGCCTTCATTGACAAGATGTTATTATGATGAAAAAATGAAGTATTATTATGAGGTCTTGTGATGAAAATGCAATTTAATTGTGATGAGACTTAGATGGTAGACTTTTATTTAATTAAATGTAGCTATTGATTCAATGTGATGGAATGTATTGTTATAAATGTGGCTTTAGGAATGTTTATGTTATTAAGTGCAGATGTATGATTCAATCATTTCTTTGTTTGTCTAAGTTCATGAATGTTACTGATATCGTATGTGAATTAATTGACCTTAACTATTTAATAGTGTGATTAAGTAATCCACGCTGGGAAATCCTTTAGGATTTATAGTTTAAGTCTTCCGCTTGTGCAATTAAATGCAATCTTTTATCTTAATGAAATTGTATGTTAATTATTGTTTTCAAAAAAAAAAATCACTATTTTTTGAGTGTTTTAGTTTAATCCTTTAGGGTTTCTTGGTAGGGCATTATATAAGGGGAGATAGATAGAGAAATAGAGATGAAGATATGGAGTAAGAGAGATGGAGGGAGAGATGAAGTTGATGAGAGAGACAAACTGATATAGATAGAAATAGATGGAGATAGATAGAGTGAGGTAGATATACATAGAGAGGTGTGGATAGAAAGAGATAGAGAGGAGTGAGGGAGGGAGAGATATGAGAGAGAACCAAAGATATAAAAAGATGGAGTGATAGTGAGAGAGAGAGGAAAATAAAAGGATATATAGGGATAAAAAAGAGGGAGAGATAGGGATAGAGAGATTGATATAAGTTGGGAGTAAGAAAATAAAAATATTTTTAAAAAAAAAAAATTTGACTTAATATTATATTCTATTATATTTATAGATAATACAAATATATATTTCAATATTTGTTGTTTAATTTTATTTAATTATATTATAATTATTTTTATTATCTTATTTTATGTATGACAATTTGTTAAATCTAATTTTAAAATCATTTGAAATTATATATTTAGTTTATACAAAATTTATATTATAGTTAAATTTATTGTTATATATCACTTATAATTATTTATATAATGTAAATATTAGTATATTCTAAAATAAGATAATAATTTATATTTATATTTAATGTTATAATGTAACATATATAAATAATAAATATAATTTATAAATAGTTAATTATACATTGATAAATTTTAAATATTATTTTAGTTTTCACAATTTTAATTGATTTTATATTATGATATATAACAAATTAATTGTTCCTTTATTAAAATACGAACAAGAATGTCCTCATTAAAAATAAATGTTAGTTTTATTTAACTGATACAATATTATTTTCAAACATTTCAATCACAAAAATCATTTTATAGAACTTAAATTTTTTCTAGAAATTTAAATAATTATAATAGATTTCATTAAGAAATATAAATAAAAAATATTTTAAATTTAATTAATAATATTATATTATCAATTAGTATAATTTGTATAGTAATAAAGACTAATATATACTTAAAAAGTATAATTTAAAATAATTACCAATGAAAAGAATGAATACATTATTATGAAAACATATTTAACTCAATTAGTAATGCATTGTTTTTTAATGGGAACTAAAAATTGAGTTTGGTGACTAGGTAGGTATATGGGATGCTTCATGTTTCACACTTCTATAGTCTTTTCTCCTTAATCTCTTACCCCTTGAATCAAACTTAACTAGCAATTGCGCCTTGGTGTGCAATGGGTACACTGAATAGGTGTGGAAGGCCAGTTCAAAAAAAAAAAGGTCTACTTTTTGCATACATTCAAGTGCAATGCATGATAAAAATTGGTTGGCCATTTAAAAAAAGTCTTAATAGAAAACTAATAAATTTAAATAAATTATACATCCACTTACATGGATCCAAACATGATTGAAACAAAACATTTGAATTGGGAACATAATCAAAATCATAATAGGCTCATGTTACATTTTTAATAAGGAGAGAGGGAGATACGCAGGGGTAACAAGATAGAGATAGAGAGGAGCATAGAGACAGAAATTGAGATTGAGATAAAGGAGATGGATATGGAGAGAATATGGAGAGATAAAGGGAGAGAGGATAGTGATATATATCGAGATGGAAGAGATAAATATATAGAGGGGGAGAGGGAGAGAATAAGAGAGGGAGAGATAGAAAGATAGAGATAGATATAGGAAGTGATGTATATAGAAAGGGGGATATATAGGGGCAAAGAGATATGGAGAGATAATGAGATATAGATAGAAGGAGAGATGGAAGAAATAAATGAAGAGATAGAGATAGAGAAATGAATAGATATGGTGGGATAGGAGGAGAGATAGAAAGAGAGATATTGTGATATAGAGTGATAATGAGTTAGAGAGAGAGAGAGAGAGAGAGATGACATTCAAATCTTGGAAGTATATGAGAACATAATGTCAAGATGCATGGACTGATTTATAACTAAATAATTATAAATATAGGTAATTAAATATATAACAGTTATAAATTTATAATGACAAAATTTTATTATTTGACTCGTCAAAAAAAATCTTAATTTTAATAGTATAAATACACATGATTAAATATATAGTAAATATGTAACTGTAAATTTTTAATGATTAAATATTATTTCTTATAATTTTCATGTTAAAGAAAAGCTAGTTTTAAAATATATTAGACTTTTTAAAATTTAAAATATATCTAAAAAAATATAAATTGATATTATTAACAAATGCAAAATAAATTTTTATCACAATTTAATTACTTATAAAAATTTAAAAAATAAATAATAAATTTTATAAATTAATAAATAATTAAATAAAGAATAAACTATTTTTCAAAATTTAATAAAGATGTTATATATAAATTAACCCTTTAATTTCTTCTTCTATAATAATAGTATTCCTAGAACAAAATGAGATGATTATCTAGCTTAGAATATGTAGCCATTTTTCAATTTTAACATAAGAATATGTGATGCTTTAAAGAGTTATGTGAAGTTCAATTAATCATTGTATAAATCTCTCTCTCTCTCGCTCTCTCTCTCTCTCTCTGTCTCTCTCTCTCTCTCTCTCTCTCTCTCTCTCTCTCTCTCTCTCTCTCTCTCTCTCTCTCTCTCTCTCTCTCTCTCTCTCTCTCTCTCTCTCTCTATATATATATATATATATATATATATATATTCCTCTCTCTATCTCTCCCTCTATTTATCACTTCCTCCATCTTTACCTTTCTACCTCCTCATCTTCCCCTCTCATTGTCCCCCTCTTTTTATCTCTATTCAACTCCCTCTCCATCTTCATCTCTCCTTCCATCTCTCACTCTTTATATATTTCTCTCTCACACCCCTATATCTTTCCCAAGTTACATCTCTTTCTATCTCTCCTTTTTATCCCCATCTCTCTCTCTCTCTCTCTCTCTCTCTCTCTCTCTCTCTCTCTCTCTCTCTCTCTCTCTCTCTCTCTCTCTCTCTTCCTATCACTCCTTTTTATACCTATCTACTTATTTTTCCTCCCTCTCTATCTATTCTTATATATTTGTCTTCCTCTTTATCCCTCTCGGCACATCTCTTTAACTTTCCCCTCTCTATCTCTCCCTATATACCTCCCTTCATTACTTATCTTTGTAACGTTGATTCTCTCTGACTCCTGTCGAGCCTCTATCTCTATCTCCCTATATCTGCCTCCCTCTCTTTATCTATATCTAATGATATCTACCTTTCTTATTTTAACTCTCTATTTCTCTCCATCTTCACTCTCTTTCTATCTACATCTCTCTACTTCTATATCACTGTCTCCATATCTCTCTTTGTGTTCCTCTATCTATTTGTATCCATATCTCTCTACTTCTATCTCCCTATCTCTTTTTGTGTTCCTCTCTATCTATTTCTATATCACTCCCTCTCTCTTTTACCTCCAACTCCATCTATATATTCCTCTTTATCTCTGCCTCCTTAACACTCTCTCTTCTATCCTATCTCTTACAAACACACACACACACTCCATGTTTTTCCCTCCCTAAGTCTATTTCTATATCTCTCTCACTCTCTCTCACACACACACTTCCTATTTCTCCCTTGCTATCTCTGACTATCTTTCCCCTCTCTATCTCTCTCTTTTCTCTATATGTCTATGTTTCCCCCTCTCTATCTACCTAATCTATCACTCACACACACACTTTGTGTTTATCCTTCCCTAATTCTACTTTTATAACTCTTTCTCACTCACACCTCTATTTATTTATTTTCGTATATATGCATCCCACTCTCTTCTCTCTCTCTCTCTCTCTCTCTCTCTCTCTCTCTCTCTCTCTCTCTCTCTCTCTCTCTCTCTCTCTCTCTCTCTCTCTCTCTCTCTCTCTCTCTCTCATCTCTCCCTCTCCTCTCCATGTACCTCTCCATCTTCATCTTTATCTCAATCTCTATTCCTATCCCTATCTATGTCTCTATCTCTATCTCCTTACCCATTTATCTCACACTCTGCCCCCCTATCTCTATGTATTTTCATCCATATATTTCCCCCTTCCCTATTGAAAACATAATATGAAACTCTTCGTAATGGAGCCTTATTATCTTCCTAATTTAGAGGTTTTTTTAAGTCATGTTTGGATCCTTATAAGTGGATTCATAGTTGGTTTGAATCTATCACTTATTCATTGAGACCTATTTTACACAAACAATTTCATTTGGTAAATGGTCTACCATTTCACCTAATGCACTACAGAAATGTATGCAAACAATAGGCTATAATCGTCCCTCACTCTATCAATCCACATCTCTCCATCTCTCACACCCTTTCCATCTTTATCTATATCTCTTCACCTCTCTATCTCCATCTGTCCATACTTCTTTCATCTCTCTCGTTATGTCTAGCTTGTTATCTCTCTACCTATCTAAACACCAATATCTATCCCTCTCCCTTCATCTCTCTATATATCACTTTCCATCTCTATCTTTATCTTTCTATCTCCCCCTCTCTATATATGTATCTTTGTCTCCATCTCCATTCATATCCTCCTCTCAATCTCTATCTCCTTACTCTCTCTCACTCACTCTTTCCCCCTCCATCTCCCCCTCTTTCTATTCTCTCTCCCTCTCTCTCACTCCCTCTTGCAAATGTAACATGAGTTTGTTGACAGTGAAGCCTGATTATCTTCCTAATTTAGATGTTTAATTTAAATCATGTTTTGATCCCTCTAAGTGGATACATAGCTGATTTGAAGCTATCACTTCTCAATTGAGACCATTGTTACACAAAAAAAAATATTTTTCAAAGGACCTACCAATGGATCTCATGTATTAGACAAATGTATGCAAAAAATAGACAAAAAAAATTAAATTGACCTTCCACACCTTTTTTGGCGTACCCATTGTACACCAAGGGTCAATTATGAAAAATTTTGTTCTATATTTTGCATGTATTTGTGCAATATGTGAGGTCAATTGGCAGGTCATTTAGAAAATCTGCTATGCACCCACTTGGTGGGATCTAAACACAACTATAATGAAACCTCTAAATGGAGAAGATAATCAAGCTCCATTACCAAAATGCTCATATTATGTTTGTAATAGGGAGAGATAAAGGTTATGAGATACAAATAGAGAGCAAGGCGGAGAGAACATTTTAAAAATATCCTTATATTATAAGTAAATAGCATGGAGAGCACAAAAACATGTAAATTAGGGAGACAAATGACAACAATGTTCAATCTAACATATTGCAAATAGTAATTGTTAATAAGTTTCACAAATAAAATAACTATCCATATAGAGATCATTGATTTATCAATTTGAAATCATTTCTATCAACATTGGTATCACAACCTCCCTTGGGGTGATTTACATTTCAGTATTTCATTTACATTTACTTGCAAGTACTTTCCTTCATTACTTGGTTAATTCCAAAACTGGGGTTTGACATAAAGGGAAAACCCCAATCCCAACTCATTTTCCTCTCTTTTCTATGTGTAGGTTTCAAGTGCACAACTGTACTTTCAGATTTGGGCTCCATTTGCAGAGGCAGAAAAACCCTTTTCATTTCATGGATTTTTCGAAGGATCATGTACATTTCTCCCACAATCCAAGCAAAATTTCCTCAAATTTGCAAGGCAGCTTCGTCTTGACATATTAGTGCAAAATCTAGGAGCACAACCTCATCCCATATTCTAATCTTAAATTATAATCAGTTCTTTGTCACTTTTGCACTACATAATTCAATCAATTCCTTTCCATTTCAAATAGGAAGAGGGGATCAACTTATCATTCCCATTTCACTCAAAATTCTATTTTCTATCTTTGGAGATTGAATCTAGTGGATTTTCCTCTCCTCTTCCAATGTAATTGGGTGAAAAGTGTTTGAAGGGAAATCCGTAGTGAAACTCTCATCTCTCCTTGGAGGGAAAGGGTAGTTTTCCTCTTGATCTTCCATTCACACATTCTTCACCCGCCAATACACATTGGCTCCATTACATTTTGGTGAACCCGACATCTTGCATGCTTTCTTTTTAACAAAATTGTATATTTTTCATTTGCAAGTTTTAATTTTCTATGAACTTAGTGGTTAAATCCCTTAAAAACCCTAGTTTTTAAAATTAAAATTGAACTTGTGATTTATAAAAATTGCTTGTGGTTATCTTAGATCTGAAAATTGTTTTGTTTATAAAATTCAATTTCCTCATTGTCTTGTTCAATTTGCAATTCAAATTTACAAAAAATAAGAGGTTACTTGTTAAAACCCTAATTTTCAAAAATCATCTTGAACTTGTGCAAAATTTGATTTCCATTTAAGTTTTAGATTTTTAATTATTCTCAAACTTATTTTCATTCCTACAATTCACATTTTCAATTTCCCTCCTTTTTCCCAAAATTCAAATTTCAAAATTAAGTGGTTAGGTCATAAAACCCTAATTTTCAAATTTAATTAGATTTTATGCAAATTTCAATTAATTTCATTCAAATTCATATTCTTAAACATTTTCCAAGGTGTACATATCCATTAGGTTTGACCTTTTTCAAAATTGCAATTCAATTCCTCTTTTTCTTCAAAAATCTAATGGGGTCCTATTTTTACATTTGAACCTTCATTTCACCCATCTAGAAATCGTAAAATTCACCAATTTTTTGGGGTTAGCTTTGAAATCATCTTAATATTCATCCTTGAAAATTTTTTAAAAATTTGGTCGGACCATGTGTGTTCTCGTCACGATCCTCGGCTTTTTTCCCAAAATTTCGGGAGACTGTTTTGTATTTACTAGCCTAAATCCAGAAGACTGGCTGATTTTATCGATTTTTTATCCCTCTAGAATTGGAAATACCTCCAAAATTTAACATTTCAAATTTCAAGAAATTTTTTAAAATTAAGACATAAATTATAGTCTACCCTGATTTTAAAATTAAGTGGTATCCCCTTGGCCCTAATTTTGAAATTTCAATTTCCTTTCATTTTTGGAAATTATGTCATCCTCTTCCTCCAACAAAGTTCAAATTGTGTAATCATTATTTTCTTACATTTTGCATTACTTAATTTTGTAATCTTTGTTCCAAAATTTAAAATTCAAATTTTCCCTTTAGTGCATGAGTTTTTCCACTATTAGTTCTACCTATCCTATCCCCATTAGATGAAACATTAGAACTAAGGCCTCCAAAGGTTTAATTACTGAGTAAATGGAGCCTAATTTGGGTGACTTCTTTAATGAGGGTCATACTAATTCTTCCCATCCTAATCATATGCATATTCACCCCATTGATGAATCCCATGATGAAGAAGAAGCTTTAACTAGAGTCTCTATAGATCAACTTTCCACATTTGACAATCAATTTGATAACTTTCAATAATGGATGTCCCAAGAATACCCTAATAGTGAAGCTCTTCCATTAATTGAAGGCCTTAAGCGCATGATTCAAAGTGATAAGAATGGAATTGATATATTGTGTGGTATTGCACATATTGTTGATTCTAATGTCATGCCTATCAAGAGTTCTGCCAAAACCCTAGGTTATTCACAACCTTCAACACAAGTCAATCCTTCTATTCCTTTGACTACTCTTATGACTAGTATTCCTACTTCTACCCCCAACATCATGGCTACATCAACTCAAAATGTCATTCCTACAACCATTGGTCATGGGGGCAATCCCTCTTCTTCATTTAATCCTTCATCTTTACCTATGTCTTCCATATGTATTCTTATTATTCCTCAGCCAATCAATGTGACACAAGGGGGAAATTCCTTTAACAACTTTGTTCCTCCTTTAAGTGTCCCTTTTCCTACCCAATCATCACCTATGCCTACTTATCATAATGTCCCACCACCTTATTCTCAATCCATTCCTTCCTTCAATAACATCACACCACCTTCTCAATCAACTATGTCTAACATCCATTCTTCTACCGAAGTGACAATTAACAATCTTGCTCAAATCGTGTCTTCCCTACAACAAAAAATTGCCTCTATGAGTCAATCCAAGTTTAGTGTTCCCGCCTTTGATGTTGTGAGCCCACTTTCTCTTGATATTGTTAAATTCATGCCACCTAAACATGTTGAGATCCCTCAATTAGAACTCTATAACTAAAAAGGTGATCCTCTTATGCATGTCAAAACATTTCAAACCTTGTGTACCGATTTTGCTTATGATAAAAGATTACTTGCAAAATTGTTTACAAGAACACTAAGAGATAAGGATTTGCAATGGTATTTCTCTTTGTCTTCTTGTAGCGTCCTAAAATTGTGACACTTGCAATTTCGACTGCATTTCGGTCTTCACGATGGCGATGCAACACTGAACCTGAATGGAGACCCCAAAACTTGTCCACGACACCAAAAACTGCATTTTCTAGCACCCTGTTGTCCCGGGAGGTGGGACCAGAGCACCCAGCGCCCTGGTCCTTCAGGACCAGGGCGCCCAGCGCCCTGGTCCCCCAGGACCATGGCGCCCAGCACCCTGGTCCCTGGCCCTATTTTGGGCCCGGTCTCCTATGGGACTTCGGGTCTTTTTGTTTGCAAAATGGAAAATAACATTTCCTAGTCGGCCTAAGGTCGGGAAAATCAGTCTATTAACCCTAATTGGCAAGTATATAAACTACATTTTCCTCTCCCATTTGGGTAGAAAGAAAGAAAAAAAGAAGATGAACATATGTGGAAACGATACTCAAGCATTCAAGCATTCAAGCATTCCTTCAAGCAATTGATCATTCCAAGTCTCCATTCAAGGCTAAGTGTTGCATTCAAGACAAGGATTCAACCATTGAAGAGGAGATCACATACTACTACTACAACATACAACAAACAACAACATCTATACCTTCGCACATAAGGATACAAACATCCTTACAACAAGGTATTAGTACTTGTTTTACATTACAGACATTTACATTTACAGCATTTCTCATTTCTTGGTTAATTCCAAAACCGGGGTTTGACCTAAAGGCAAACCCCTAATCCCTAACCCCCCAATCGTCTTCGCTTTTCTGTGTGTAGGTTGTAGGTACGCGGCTGAAATTGAAGATCTGGAATCCTTGTGCAGAGAAGAACAAATCCCCCTTCATTTCGCGGATTTTTCGGAGGACCGTGTGCACGCCGGGGGCCATCGTCCCATCAACTTTCGCTCAAATTTGCAGGACAGTGCCGTATCGACATTTTACTGCTAATTCCAGGTCCGCAGCTTCATCCTATATCCGTATCTCAGTTTATAAGCGAATCTTTCTCACTTTCTATGCATTCCTAGCTCAATTCCTCTATCAACATTCTTTACAAAAGAGGGTAGCCTTGCTGTCTTAACCCTTGAAACTCATTTAGCATCCAATCTTGCATTGTGTGGGATTGGATCTTGTGGGTTTCAACCCCTCTTTTGAATGTAAAGTCTCCCTAAGTGAAAACTGTCAACCCTAGCAACCTCCCTTCTCTCTCCTTGGAGTTGGAAGAGGGGAGAGCAACTAGGGTTCGATCATTTTTCCGCTTTACACTTCTTATTATATCACTTCCTTTCAACAACTAGCAATTTTATCCAACAATTTCAAAACAACATTGGTCCTAAAATCACTTTGACTGATTTAATGCATTGTAAACAAGATGTTAAAGAAAAAGTGATTGATTTCATTGGTAGATATAAGCATTTGTGTGCTCAAATTTTTTTTCATGTACCTGATAATGATATTCAAAGAATTTTCATTTTTAATTTACAAAAAGATATCAGGGAAAAGCTTATTTTGTCTGAGTTTAATTACTTTCCACAGTTGTGTGCAACACTCCACAATTATCAACTGGTTGTGAGTCAAATAGAGCAATCCACTCCTATGGCTTCGAGTGATAAGGGGGGGAGTGTTCAACATCCATTTGTGAAGTTCAAACCAACAAAAATCTTCATCAAGTTCAATGATACAATCAACAACCACAATGTGAATGCTACAAAAGGTGTGCCTTCTATTTCTAAATCTTTCCAAAGAGAAAGATAATTTACTTCTTTGAATGAATATTTACATAGTATTATGTCTCAATTATTGCACAAAAATGTTATCAAACTTCCTCCTATAAAACAAGTTGATCCTTCTAAACTTGCATCCCCTTATTTTGATAACAATTCATTTTGTCAATTTCATCGTCAGCCTGGTCATGATACTGAGAAACGTTTCGTATTGAAGAATAAAATTCAAGATTTGATTGATAATAATACTATATCTAGATCCTTGTATTACATTTGACCCTAGCGAGACCATTAGAGCACCTGATGGCCCTTTCTACATAGTTGCAAAGGTTAAGGATATCCCTTGTCGTGGTGCCATTATTGATCCCTCTTGCATGGTTAATGTCATAAATGAAGAGTATCTTTTCACTTTACAATTGCATAAACCAATATATGATGCTTATAATGTGATTTTGAAGTTATTTGATGGCTTGTCTTGTCCTACCATTGGCTCTATCACCCTTCATGTTGAAGTTCATACTAAATCCATGGATGTTGACTTTGTTATCATACCCTCTTATGAGAAATTTCATGTGAAGTTGGGCTATCCTTGGCTATCTTCCATGAGGCTATTTCTTCTCCAATCCACAAGTGTCTAAAATTTCCTCACAATGGAGAAATCATAACCGTGAACCATATCTTATTTCCTCCATCCAAAAGAAGCCTCAGTGTTCCTATTGATTTTTTTTGGCCTAAACAATTTTAATCTCTTCCATCAAGAAGCGATGCTATTTTTCAATCTTATCAAAAATGGAAGAAAGATATGATCTTATCCTTAGGTCAACCTAGATCCCCAACAATTGACATTCCTAATATTCTTCAAGATGAGGTTCTTCCCCTCACGGATAGAACTAATCTCCCTCCTAAGAAATATCATCAACCTATTTCTATGGATGTGACTATACCTTCTCCTAAGGAGAACAACAATATTCCTCCTAAGGTTAGATCTATACCTCTTCCTCATGATGGACATGGTCTTCTTCCTACACCTACCATTCCTCCTTTCTATGGTGCAGTTCCACCTCCTTCCTCTTATCGAGAGAAGAGGCCTGCTTCTCCTCTTATTCAACCTAAAAGACCTCAACCTAAAATTTCAACTATCAAGGAGAGAAAGATTCCTACTTTTTTAAGTTTTCCTTCTCCTTCTCAGCCTTCCACTAAGACTCAATGAAATCGTTGTGCAAGAGAACACCGACAAAGACGTTGTGTTTGATCTTGTCAAGCTATCCCTCAAAATACTCAATGTCCTCAAACTCCAATAGTTGACATGATTCCCTTTTCTCTTAAGCAAGATGTTCAACCTACATCTCCAAATCATAAGTTGCACAAAACATGTGATGGTTTTACTCCTATTCACGTTCTTTCTCCTCCTTCTCTAAAATTTGATGAAGAAATGGGTGAAAATGTTATTCATCATGGCAATACAACTCCTAATTCTTCTGATAGTGAGTATGCATATGTTGATGTGGACAAGCATTTATCAACTAAATTTTCACAAACCCTAATCCTAGCTCCTAGAATCGAACAAAGTGACTTACCACATGACCATAGTCCTTGTTTGGATCTTGTGATAGCTACATCTGGTATGCTTGATGTCGTTCCTTTGGCGTGTTTCTTGCCTTACCAAAATAGTGATCAACAAGATCGAGAGGTGGATATCGTTCTAGATTAGCAATATTAGCAGTGTAGATCTTCTCTCTCTCTCTTTCTCTTTTGTGACCATTGTTCTATGTGTATCCTTGTTCTTCTATTGTTCCCTTAATGTCTACTTGGGGATGATGCAAAGCATTGAGATATTTTCTTGGTCTCTTTCATGTTGACTCAAAAGACATCCTCTATTCCCTTTCTTCCAAGCTTGTGTCCTTCTTTGGGGAATGACAATAATTATATGTACATGCATACATGATATATATGAGTTATCATACAACATACTGACACTGAGGAAAGTGAAACTACCTCATGTTTTGTGTTCATTATCCTTTGATTTATTCCTTGATTGGGGGCTAAATCCTTGTGATAATGTGCTCCCTCCCTTCTCTATCTCTTGGGTGTATCCTACCTTAAAGAAATCTCTCCCAATAAGAAGCATGTGATCGCTTTAACATAGGGGCATACACTCCATTCATATTTTCCTTCTTGATACTTAGAATTACTTAGTGAACATTCTTTTGCTTTGTAATCTTTAGTATCCTTGCTTTCATGACTCATAGTGAGGGCAACTTTGCTACTTGCAATCATGGTTATTTCCTTATTGATCTTCCCTTTTACTTTGTCAATTGAAGTCCTAAGATCCTAAGTCCATTTGGGGCTAGGTGCATCTTGCCTCCCTAATGTGGTAAAAGTCTTTCAATCCTGTTTCCTTGTACTTTACCAGCAGTATTGGCATACACTCATACTCCTGCTAAAGTGGGGGCTAAATGTAGTATTGTAAAATTGTGAACCTATAAATTTTTCATCACATTAGGGTCCTCACGCACATGAGATTGAATCCTCTAACCTAATCAGAGACCGGAGACTGTTCAACCCTCATAATTAGCTTCTTTCTTGGCCTCCACACCACCCTATCTAAACTTTGCCCTGTAGAAATGGGTAGGATAGGGGTGTGGTGCCCTTGTCCCCCCTAGGATAGGGGTGTGGCGCCCCTATCGATTCCCTATTTTGGGACAGGACCCTTCCTAGGGTTGCATAGAAGGTTGTGCAGTGAGTGGGAAAAACTCTTGATGTCAGCCTATGACGAAAATCAAATTCATTGACATGTATTTAAGGGGTATTTGTCCTCTCATTTTCATAAGTGGAAGTTCAATTTGGTCAAGTTGCATAAGCAATCAAGCATTCAAGAGAATTCAAGAATTCCTTACAATCATTGAGCATCTCAAGTCTCCCTTCAAGGCTAGGTGTTGCATTCAAGTCAAGGACTCAACCATTGAAGAGGCGATTGATTTCAACATTCAATTCCACACAATAATTTCTATCAATGTTGCTATCACAACCTCCCTTGATTGATTTACATTTCAATCTTTCATTTACATCTACTTGCAAGTACTTTCTTTCATTACTTGGTTAATTCCAAAATTGGGGTTTGACCTAAAGGAAAACCCCCAATCCCAAACCCATTTTCCATTCTTTTATGTATGTAGGTTGTAGGTGCACAACTATAATTTCAGATTCAGGCTCCATTTCCAAAGGCAAAAAAACCCTTTTCGTTTCATGTATTTTTCGAAGGACCGTGTACATTCCCGCCACGGTCCGGGCAACTTTTCCTCAAATTTGTAGGGCCACTTCGTCTAGACATATTACTACTAGATCCAGGTGCACAACTTCATCCCATATTCTAATCTTAAGTTATAATCACTTCTTTGTCACTTTTGCACTACATAATTCATTAAATTCCTTTCCATTTCAAATAGGAAGAAAGGATCAACTTATCATTCCCATTTCTCTTAGAATTCCATCTTCTAACTTTGGAGATTGAATCTAGTGTATTTTCCTCTCCTCTTCCAATCTAATTGGGTTGAAAGTGTTTGAAGGGAAATCTGTAGTGAAACTCTCATCTCTCCTTGGAGGGAAAGGGTAGTTTTCCTCTTGATCTCTCATTCACACATTCTTCACCCGCCAACACACATTGGTCCTATTACAAGATGCTTTGCCCCACTGGATCCACTCTCAGCACTCACTTCTCTGGGGTAGTCAAGAACCAGTCCCCATGGCGAAATTTGTATCTTTACTAAGAACTATAAGAATGTGAGTCGCTTTAGAGGTTTGACCTCCTGCGCCAACAACTAGAAGGTGTTTGGCTTCTAACACAAAAGGTATCTAGTAAGGGCATCTATTCGGGTGGCTATAATCAGCAGCATGTTACACTCTATTAAATAAAAGGCCTCCCATCCTATATAGGTTGCACTCTATAGGGTTTATGGGGAGTTATAATGTCACTATAGCAACATGTAACACCAGTTGCTTGAAACTTTCATCACAAAAACTTTTATTTATAGTGGCTTGGAAGATCTTGGCTTTAGCCCATTACCACTTGGGTCGTTCCCTCTCACTTGGCCTTATGGACTACTCAGGAGGAAGGCCCTCTAAAAGGAAAAACACAAAGAGCCTATTGCTCAAGACACAAAAGACCTTGTTGATTTTAAAGCACCAATTGAAGTGTTTGCTAAACTAAAGAAGACAAAGAAATCAATTTCAAAATTAAATCTTTGCCAAAGATCCTGCACCAAACTTGTTAGTAGTTTTGAAATGATACTCCTCCTGCAAGCACACAAGTTTGGTAAATTTAAAGATCCAAAAGACTTTGTGAAATAGGGGCCTTCGAGAAACATCTTTCTCCTTTTTGAACAGCTGCACCACTTTGTTAGTTGGATTAAAAGAGGTTATCCCTAAGAACCAAATATCAAAACCCTAAACAAAAGCCAAAAAATAAAAGTTGAAAACACAGACGCAGATGCAGGAATAGATCACAAATGCAGAAAGACGAGACACAAACGCAATTTTCAAATTTGAGACCTGCAAAATAGACAAAAAAACACAAACGCGACAGAAACTTCCATAGATGTAAGATCTAGACACAGACGTGATAAGAAAATAAAAATGTGATAAGAAGTTTCACAAACACAACTTCAGGGTGACAAATTTGCAAAATCAACAGAAAATAAGAAACGCAAAAATAATAGTCGTAGACGCTAAAACAGAACGCAAACATGATCAAATCTGTCACAGACGCAAAAAAATGTAGAATCGTTGCAATGTCGTAACTTTCAAAAACACAAAATCTACAAACAAGATGTCAAAATAAAAGGGACAAGAGTCCCATCGAGCGTGCCAAAATGTATATGGTGAGAAGTGGATCGTAAAAACAATAATTTTGAAAGACTAACAAGGATCCAACCACAAAACCTTAGCCTAACAATGAAAGCAATCCACCATACACAAATGAAGATACCTAAGACTGTACAAATAAACCAAACAACCAAATATACCATTCACATGTCTAGTAGGGTTTCGTTCTTCATCTCTTCCTATCTCCATTGCTTGTTTGATATATTTTCTCTCATATTTTATGTGTGCACAAGAGCTCAAAAAAGAACGAAAATTTGGTTGATAGCTTGATCGCAAGAAGGCTTGATTGTGTAATTAGTATGCTCATTAGGGTTGATAATGAATAAGAGCATCCTCTTATATAGAAGACATTGTAAAAAATGGAGGGATGAGATTGAGAGGTTTAAAGATAAATGGTTGGCTAGGATTAAAGGGTGGGTAAAGGGAATAATTAAATGATAAAGGGGGTAGGTAAGAGAAGAATTAAGAGGTGAGTGACATGTGTCATGGGTAGAAAAGGATAATGAATTAATTAAATAAATAAAAATTTATTTAATTAATAGATAAAGTGGGATCAATTAAATAAATAAAAAAATTATTTAATTTAGGAAAAGGACAATTTAAATATATAAAAGTATTTATTTAAATGAGGAAAGACTTAGAAGAGGATTAATGAATTAATTAAATAAATAAAGATTTATTTAATTAATAGAAGAATTAGGATAAAATAATTAAATAAATTAAAATATTTATTTAATTAGATAGGACAATTTTAGGTGTCTACACTATCTATGTGGACCTAGATATATATTGCTTATGGAGTGAGGAAATGAATTTTTTTATTTAGATGGACTCCCCTACAAGAATATCCTTGAGGTGAAAATTACCAACTCCCATTTAGCTCCACATTTCATTGACCTCATCGCAAATGAGCTAACTCTAAAAAAATGACTATTTATTAGATGGTGTAGGCATCTTGGGACTTTTAAGAATTTTTAGGAGTGATGGTGGATGGTATTTGGCCAACCACCACATGCTAATTCTAAGCTCCCTCTTTATTTTTTGATAAAATTATATGAAGAGTTTGTGTTGGGTTTGAGAGTCAATTATTTTGACTTTAGATCATTCCAGGGTGTTTTTGGTTGCATACCATAATAGAGGTTAGGGGCATGGGTTGAACTTGATCGATCCATGCCTTCTCATTATCATGTGGATCCTCCTCCTATTTTTATTCATGAACCCATTCAATAATGTGCAATGGATTTAGGATTAGGAGAATTAAAGTGTGCTCTTTGTTAGCCTTGGTGATCATACTACTGAGATAACAGTTGATGTTAGTGGTCATGATCATGGGGGAATATCAACTGGATTCAGTTCTAGTGCCACTCCATGTCTATCAAGATCTAATTTTTGTATGAGTTGTAATCAATTATGTTATGGATTTGATCATGGTGAATCCACTTCAAGTGCATGTGGAGCATCTGATGAGATTGCTTCATATGTATATTATCTATGTGTTGTGATCATGTCGTGGATCATCCTAAATAGGTATATATGTATGTTGAATTTATATAAATTTTATGAATGGTTTTTTAATGAACATAAATAAAAGTCTTTAACTCATATTGTTGATAGTTGTTGTCATTGGTGACTAATTTTTTTCATTGATCTATCAAATCTCATCTTATGTGTTTGCATTGATGATATGCTAACAATGAGCTTGATGGAAGTATCTGTTATTGATGTGTTATGTTGTGTATGTTGGAGAATGATGTCTTGGGTGTTGGTAAGGTGTTGTCATTGACAGATAGTGCAGATGGTTGATGGTTGAAAATATTCTTCATTGTGGACACCTACCTTCTTGGTGTTGATGTATGCACTTAGTATGTTGTGATAATAATTGTATGATGATGCTAATGCATTGAAAAATGGTGATTATGTTGATTCTCATGATTGGATGGTAAAGATACTATTATAATGATATCATATTTATATGAGGATTAAAATCATTAATTTGAGTATTATAATTAAGATGAGGATTAGAAGCATGATGATAAAGCAAATATGTTGATGATGGTGTTGATAGTCTTGTACTTGATATAAGTTATTATGATGTCTCTCCTATATCTCTTTAGTAAGAAATGTTGCTACATAGAGATTATAATCATTTAATATTGATAACGTGTGAAAGTGTAGGAAGTGTGCGGAATTTTGTCTAGAGAATGGTCTAGGTATGTGTAGGATCATGAGGGGCCAAAAAGTGGCGATATCTTGACGAAAGTCCTGATTGGTAGGCCAATTGAAAAATATCTATAAATTTCAAACGATATCACATTTTTTCAATCTGAAACATGTGTCACATTCTATGCTTGGTATACTATAGGATTAAAATAAATATTGAATTTCATAATTTTTTGACCAAGTTATGGTGGTCGAATATAGTAGTTTTTATATTTTTAAAAAGTTGTAGTAAAAAATCATAAATAATTATTTATTTTAAAAAAAAATTAAAAAAAATGTGTCACATATAGACATGAGTCTTCTACTTATATATAAAATCATATAAAAAAAAATATTATGATTTGATTGTGGCTAGGGTGGTCAGACAAACGCTCGCTTCTTATCTTTTTCTTGAAATTTTAGTCACACTGTAATGAAATATAAAATTTTCATCAAATAGAATTTTTTTTCTTCACAAAATAACTAGTAGCATAGAAACTACATTCATTTTTTTACAAATTATATTCTTACATATTTTTGAAATAATGTTGGTAACTTATTAAAAAAAATTACGTCAAGTTGCCTAACTCTATTTTTCTGATTTTCATTGCCACTTAAGGGCCTATTTGGCCCACCATGATCCTACACATACCCATCCATATTCCTCAATATTTAATGATGTGGTATTGTAGTTTGGATCTTAACGTGTATGTTTGTGGATATTCCACTCCTATCTTTTCAAGTCCTTGGTGTTGTAGAAGATGTGTTTGGTAATTATTGTATATTGGTAGGTTGATGTTTTTTAAGGATTGATATAGAAAATGCTTCACGTTTCTCAGCATTGTTATCTTTGTCGATGCATCTTGGGGGGTATTCTTATAGTGTTTGTGTTGTGTTTTACTTTTACTTCCTGGTGATGATGGGTACTGCAATTATGATTTTTGATGTTTTATTTCATGATTATGTTGTCTGGGCATCCGAGTATGAGCAACTCTATATCACTATACTTGTGCTAGCTTGTCTTTAAATGAATGTGGAATAATTATATGGGATTTTTGTTGGATTCTCGATGGATATCTCTATGTGATCATATTTTTGGTGTTGCATATTATCTAGATTATTTGTAGTTATCTTGCTGACAAGGCTTGATCTTTTTCTTATGTTGAGCCTTTAGGGACTTGTACCAACATTTAAGGTCGGTTGAGTTGTATTTGGGTCCTACTATGCCTTGTGGAAATCTTCATTGAGTAGATTCATTTAGAATATTTGTCTACACATTTCATCTACATATTACCTTGTTGCCAAATTGAACAAATATACATTTAAGCCTATGATATATGAGGCTACATAGGCATATGTATCAAGTTTTTTGAGGCTACTCTATGTCTTGGTTTGGACAACTTTCACTGCAATATTTTTTTGTGGAAAACTTTTCGAGATCATTCTTTGCCCTTATTCTAGTCGAGATAATTATAGTTTTGAGATGTTGATGAGGATAAATTTAGAGGATCATTTCATTTGCAAGTAGTATGGAGTGTGGAATATACAAGTAGTTTAGTGTGTGGTTGAAGTTTTGGTGTTGAATTAGCAATTCAAATGGTTGCTTAAGGTAGTGTGTCAAGAGTAGTTGCATTCTAGGGAGATGGATGGATGTAGTGATGTTGAAGGCTTACTCATCATAACTCATATATTGATGTATATTTCTTAGAGATGGTGTACTTCCTTAGTGTGTCCATTGTATCTTTCCTTGAGGTAGTGAACCTCAACTGCAAGTTATTTCTTTGAGAAGTTAGCTTCCTTAGGTAGTGAACCTTAAAAAAATTTATAATATTTTTCATATAGTGTAATTTAAATCTAATTTTAGTTTTTCTCTTCTTGGATTTTCCACATAAATCTAGTGTTTCATTGTGCATGTGTGTTCATTTTTTTTTATTTCATTGGTGTTGATTGAATTTGAATTGTTCCATAAAGTTAAGTTTTGTTCAAGATTGATTCCCTCCCCTCCTCTTAATGTTGGGGCATGTTCAACAATTGGTACATTAGATCCAAATTCTTCTTAAGTAATCTTAACCAGTTGAGGAAGGTCTAGGATGGCACAAGATGGGTCTAGAAGATATCTAACTTTAATGGTTCAAACTACATAATTTGGAAAGTAAGAATCGAAGCATGCTTGTCCTCTTTAGGGTTTGGAGTTTGGAATGTAGTTAGAGATGGTTATACTCCTCCTACTCACCTATTAGATGCATAGAGATTAGACTATATGAAAACAATGGAAAATCAAGGAATACAAATATTGAGTGAATTGGATGACTCTGAATCGGTGAAGGTGATTAATTGGAATGCTACTAAAGATGTTTGGGATAAGCTTTATTAGAATATATGAAGGAGATTATAATGTACAAGGTAGATCAAGATCCATAACTTCAAGTACAAATTTGAGAACTTGAGGATGTCAAAAGATGAAGACATTGCTAGCTATATGTTCTTGATGACTAAAGTTGTAAATGGAATCAAAGGTATTGGTAGAGAATTGAAAGAAGATGAGGTTGTGGAAAAGGTACTTCTATCTCTTCCTAAATATTATATTTGTAAAGTTTCTCCTATTGAAGATAGTAAAGACTTGGATAAATATTCAATGGTTCAACTATATCATGCTCTCACTACTTTTGAGATGAGACAGTTTGACAAAGATGCCCTTAAAAGGGAAGTTGCATTCAAAGCTAGTAAGAAGGTAGAAGATGAAGATGCTAATCATTTTGATGATAAAATTGCAGCAAACTTTGTGAGGAGATTGAAGAAGGACAATGACAAGTACAAAGGTAACGTACCTTGCAAATATTTTAATTATAGAAGAATTGGTCATTTTTCCTCTAAATGTACTTTTAGAGAAGATAACAATAAAAGAGGAGAAGATATAAATAAAAGAGAAAAACTTCAAAAGAATTAATTATTCCAAAGAAATACGCTATTCATCTGAAAATGAGGATTGTGATGATCCAAATAATGAAATACTATTTATCAATGTGAAAGTTGATGACAAAAGGAATAATGTTGAAAATTATAAAAAGTCCAGTACCTTCTAAATAGAGAGAAGTTTAATAAAACATCAACAATTGTATGGAATTCCTTTCATGATAAATAAGATCCAAATGCTTGGGTGATTGATAGTGGTTGCTCCAATCACATGGCTAGTGATAAGAAAGTTCCTCAATCTTAACAAGTGGAATGGAGGATCTATCAAGTTTGGTGATGAAGGGTTTGCATAAATTTGTGGAAAAGGCATCGTAACTATTGATGGAAAGAACAAGAAAAAGGATGTTATTTATGTTAAAGGACTAAAACATAATATTCTCAATGTTAATCAAATGTGCAACAAAGGATATAAACTCATATTTCATGAAATATGTTGTGAAATCAGAAAGAAAAACTTTATGAGACTAGTTGCAAAAGAAACAAAAACTTATGGAAATGTTTATCATCTAAATGAGGCTAAAGGAAGAAGTTGTCTGATGGATCACAACAACATCGACAACATGGTGAAGTTAAGCTCTACACATGTAGTATGAGACATGCTAGAGGTCATCAAGACTACAAACACCCTATGCAATGAATTTCAAATGGAAAAGCAAACTAAGACAAGGTTCAAGAATAGGGAGTATTCTACTACAAGACCTTTGAATATTATACATATTGATCTATGTAAGCCTACAAGGATATGTTGATTAGATTGAAAGGACTGGAATACTGAGAGGGGGGGTTGATTTAGTATTCCCATAGATATAAAAACTTTTCTCAGATTTTAGTCTTGCATAGAGATATCAATCTTCATCAAACAAACTTAACAAATATAAAACAATAAATGAAGAATAAACATGAAGAACACAACCACAAGACAAACATCGGATTTTATGTGTGGATAACCCAAATGGGAAAAACCATGGAGAGTGTCAAATCTAAGGAGAATATAACTAGTTATATGGTGTTTACAAAAGGGGTGGATCACTGCCGAGTGACTCACTTCTAGATTACAAAAGTGGCTCACTGCCAGACTACTCAATACAAAGATACAAAGAAATGACTTACTATCGAAATTCTCACTGCAATAGAAAAGGTTCAATTGAAAAGGATTGCATCTCCAAATGCATATATATGATTAGTTCAAAGATTAAGCTCAAATTACAATTTACAAACTCTTATAGTAGATTTGATTAAAGATCTTTGTAGAACTATCATGCAGTAGATCCGGTGAAGGACTACTTTAGTACGCAAAATTGTATGTCTTCGCTATCAACAACTCAAACTTCACACACTACTACCTTCGCTACTAGCTCTCTTTCACATATCTCATGAACTTTCTTAATCTCTTTCTCAAACACATATTCATACCATTCCATGTCATTCCTCATGCTACAATATATATATATATATATATATATATATATATATATATATATATATATATATATATATATATATATACTAGAGGGAACATACCAAATAGTTTGTCGGTCAAGCCCAACATGTTAGCAAGACACTCATGTTTGCCTCAACCTTCTCAAAATAGGTCACAATGTCTTCTCCTTCCTCCATCCTCAGATATTGTATCTTCTCTTAGTTGTTAGCCTCTTTGTCAGCTTGAATCTTTCATTCCCTTCATAGATGTCTTTCAACTTTTGTCAAACCTCATAAGTAGTATTCAAAGAGAACTTTAGTTAATTCAGCTTTTGATAATGCATTAAAAAATAGCATACCTTGCCTTTCATTTTCTTCATAATCTTGAATCGCATCCGGAGTGTTGAGACCATTCACTGGTAGAACATACTTAGTTTCCACAACCTTCTAAGTATTGTAACCCAAAGAAACCAAATTACCTCTCATCTTCAATTTCCAAAAACTATAATCAAATCCTTCAAAGATAGGAATGGATAGCTTGTGTGCCATCGGATCAGGATCTACCTCAAGTAGTTAAGCTTTATAACAAGGAACAATAGCTCTGATACCAGTTGTTGAATATACAAGCGACTGAGATGATGGGTGAATCAGTTGACAATAATTTTTTCTTTTAACCTTAATGCATAGATCCAAAATATGTAAATAGATTTAACAGAATTTGAAAATGCATGCAAGAATCTAATCAGACATGAGAAACACCTGAATTTACGTGGAAAACCCAAGAAGGGAAAAACCACATAGAATGGTAATTTTTTATATTTAAACAATAGTTAAGGTGATTTTTACAAAGTGTGGCTCATTGGCAATGTGCTCATTGTTGGTGGGCTCACTACCCTAAAAGGATCACTACCAATATGCTCATTATCGAAGAAGAAAGAAAGACATTTAGAGAATCCATCACAAAAAAATGCAATCTACACTATTGGAACTGCTTCTGGTAGTAATCCACAACATTATACTCACACAATCACTGGATTTTTTTAATCTCACATGTCTTCAACACAAAAATCCATATCCCAAGTCATCAAATCAAACTCCTATATATACTGTCTTCGAAAAACATAATTCTCAATGTTGGTTGAGATAGAGATCAAAAATAGGTCTCCACTAAACATTCCAGTGGTGGTAAGAAATGAGAAGTGGACCATATCACACTGTTCATCTTCAAACATATCAACGCGCTACATACATCACCAAAGTTGGACCTAAAATGCATCTGCACGCTATACAACCTCAATAAGTAGTCTAAGGCCTCAAGCTCCAAACCAATCTAGACCCAAAGATAATGCATAGAAACATCTTCCAAGATACCAAAATGCATCTGGTGAAATCGGGAAACCTCCAACCACACAACGTACTTAGATCAAATAATCTTGCTCACTATACCACATCTAGACTTAATCTGGACCAAAGGATTTGACATCAATGACAACACATAATGCAATGCTCACAAATGTTACATCAAAAGAGATGAAGAAGACTTGAGAAAATTTGATTCAAGAAGTGATAAAGGCATCCTCCTTTCGTACTCAACAAGAAGAAAGGCCTATAGACACTACAAAAGGAAACTGAGATATCTTAAGATTTATGAATGATAAATTATCTCTTTATATAGAGTTCTCAAGGTATTTCCTAATTTAAGTCAACTTCCAACTATTAAATAAATATATCAAATTATATCAAAAATAGAAGGATCTAACACTTGTACACATTCAATTTTGGGCCCCTTTTGGCACCCTAGTCCCCTAGGACTGGGTCACTAGGTGCCTGTAGTCCACTCAAAAAGGGACTATAAAGGGTAGTGGCAAAGTGCTAGGGCCCAAGACATAAAATTTTGTCCCAATTTCGTACATGAAAATAAAAGGATGTGATAATGCCCAAAAAGACTTGAAATGACCCAGGAGGAGACACACTAAAACAAGGACCCAAAATAGAGTGTGAAATTTTACGGGGATACAATTTACAACACTACAACAGTCAAAAAGCCACTAGGGGGAAGGAGTGTAGGGATTGTTGTTGGTTTGTATGACTATAATCCAAAAATCCAAATCAGTCCCAAGGAGAAAGCAATAAGTATTTATTTTCATGTAGTGATCAATGGAAATCAATTATCTATTTTGCCTCTTTCTAAATATGTTCATTGTAACATTGTTAGTATTATCAACTATTTGTTCATGTCTATCTATGCATCTACAACATTTGACAAATCCATTTTTGTGCATATCCTACAATAATGGCATCCAATGCATTTGTGTTTCCACATTTTGCATGAATTCTTATGAGACATAATGAGTTGATTCACCTACCAATTGCATTTGCATGAAAGTTTCTAAAGCCTTATTCAACAAATCTATTTTGATCATATTTATTAATTAATTAAAAATTACAATATAATAATTTTTTTATTTCTAATTAATAAACAAATTTAATAAAAGATGCACTGTACATGCTACATAGACATTTTGATTTATGCCTAACCCAGCATAGCATGATATGAGAAGTTTCTATAACCTTTTATACGAATCCATTTTTGCATGTTCAGTAAAAATTCCATTCCTGAGATGACATCTCTTAGAGGATTTCTGCCACGCATCTGCCTTTTACTTTTACTCGAAGGTTTCTAATACTTATAAATGAATATATATAATTTGTACTTTTGAGACCATATATCAACTAGGCATTCAGTGAAACAGTCCACGAGCCTCATCTTGGTCTTTAGAGTGTAGGACCCAGTATAAGAGCGTAAAGCTATGTAGGATTATGATATGTAGTGTGTTTGTGAGAAAAGATGTACTAAGTTTAACCTTTGCAGATACCTCTGGCTACCATTATCAACTCCCTCAGGCCTTTTTGTCAAGCGAATCGCATACCGTGTCTGAGATTACATAATCTGCATGAATTTTTAATTACATGGAGGGTTGAACTCATCAAGAATATCATACTATTATATTGTGTTTTTTCTCTTTTCGGAGGGGTAATTCACAATCGATCTTAAATCACACATATTAAACGTAAAAAATGTCAATCAATTCTAAATGATTAACATTTTAAATCTAAAAAATCTTCAACCCATTCAGTGATTCCACATATATTAAGTAGTCGGTTCTTTAAATCTGCATGGGGACGAATTCTTTGTTTGTTGATATCCTTCCATATTAGCGTCTCATCATGTGCTTATCTTGGCATCCTCGTTTTGCATGCATTTCATTCTCAGACTCTGCAACCACATTATCTGACAAAGTTTTCTTTTCTTTCCATTTTACTTATGCCATGATGGGTAAAAACTCTTGCATGACCTGATAAATGCATTTCCTGATTTATGCATGTCTATGGCAACTTGTATTTGTATGCTCCTTTCCTCGCTATTTCCTATGTATGCTCGCTTTTTCTTGGAAGAATTTTGTTAGAGCCTATTGCATAGTTCTATTTTAAGAGACCTCATAATTTTTAAATCCCATGCGATTAAATATTTGCTTTGAGGCATTCTATTTAGCAAATTGTGAGCCATTTCTATGGATGTTGACCTGTGTATATGTAATATGATGGAAATGAATGCAGAATATGATTTACACCTAATATTTATTTTACTTGAGATAAATGTTTTATTTGAAGGGAATACTACTGTCACTGAGAGGGGGTTGAATCAGTGATAGAATTAAATAAGAATTTTCAACCTTTCAAAGTTTATGATCAGTCTTTATTTGAATAATATAAGATTTGAATCTTTTAGTTATACAGACTTGAGAAACTATCAAATAATGAATATAATAAGCACCACAAATAACACAAAAGATTTATGAGTGGAAATCCTTCTGGGGTATAAAAACCACTCTCAAAGAATGCCTCACTAGCTTACTCAAAATATCTCACTGTCGGGTACAATGTATCTCACTGATATCACAAGAGTTCAATGCCTCACTAGCAATAGTCAAATTATCTATAAAGTAGAAGAGAATATAAAGAGATGACCCTCTATTTTCTATACAAATCATAGTACATCTATTGCAGAGTAAACCTCTTATAAATCTGCAATTATCTTTGTTCATGACATAGAATTATTCCTCAAAGGCTAGTTTAAAAAGATACTATCTTTGTTTCACCGAGCTTCTGTTATAATCAAATTGTTTATTCACCTTTCAGAGATCAGACATTTAGAAAAAAACAAAAAATTAACCCATATCAATTCCCCTATTCTTCTTATAACAAAATAGACTTGTAACCAAATAACTATCTTCGACCAGTTGTATAGAAGTTCATTAAGCAAAATGAACTATAATGAAAAGCAATTGACTGTTAAGAAAATTAATCATGTGTGTCGACATGAACAATTGCATGAGAAAAATGTCAATCATACTGCCATCAGAATGTCAATCAATCTGCTCAAGAGATGTCGACTACTCTACCATTATAGTTGACTGTATGCTGAAGGAACCAGAACCGACTAATCTTAAAACTGAATTGGGTTACAGGAAAAAGCCAAGAAGATGAACATTCACTAAGTCTGAGAAGATGTTCTTAGCAAAGAGAAAAGACATTCATCCGAATACAAAGAGAGAGCAAATTATATAATCCAAAATACATTGCATATTTGTTCAAAGGAATCATATACAAAGAGTAGATTAACTCCAAATAGCTTCACCATTTTGTTGACTAACTCTGTAGTGTCGACAACAGAAGCATCTTTATCATATCCACATAACACAACACATCCAAACACACAACCAGTTTATATATTCCAAAATACATTGTATATTTGTTCAAAGGAATCATATACAAAGAGCAGATTAGCTCCAACTAGTCTTCACCATTTTGTTGACTAACTCTGTAGTGTCGACAACAGAAGCATCTTTACCATATCCACATAACACAATTATTGGATATTGTCATGCAATGCTGCTGCTAGGATATGTTGTTGTCATTGATGTCAACATACTCCTGTGATTTATTACGATGTGTTTGGGAAGATTTTTTGATCCGGTTTTGCTAATGTTGCTTTGCTAATCACTGTTTTGTTGAGTTTGGTATATCCTCTAGTATATTCTGGTGTGATCAGATCTAGTGCTAATATTTTGGGATATTGTTTGGAATGGTCTTGTGTATCTTCATTTCAAATGGTTCATAATTTGGTGCTTCGCAAGTTATCTTTCTTTGTGACAGTTGTTGAGCTTTCAGACATTGACCTATGAAGATTTGAAAAGTGGTGGTGGTGGTGGAGCTATTTTTGATGATTCTAACGTGCTTGCTAGTGTTTCTTAGTCGTTTCCTATTCACTTTGATGATCTAGTTTTGCTGATGTTGCTTTGCTGATCACTGTTTTGCTAAGTTCGGTAACTACTCTGGTATATTCCAGTGTGATCAGATCTGGTGCTAATATTTTGGGATATTGTTTGGGATGGTCTTATGTATCTTCATTTAAAATGGTTCATGATTTGGTGCTTTGCAAGTTGTCTTTCTTTGTGACAGTCGTTGGTTGGTTGTGTTGTTGAACTTTCAGACATTGACCTGTGAAGATTTGAAAAGTGGTGGTGGTGGTGCAGCTATTTTTTATGATTCTAACATGCTTGTTAGTGTTTCTTAGTCGTTTCCTATTCACTTTGATGATCCACATCGATCGTTGAGTATTTTTTTGGTGGTTTTCATCAACTAGTATTGATCTGTGTGTTATACGGTTTTTCTTGGTGGTGTAGCGTGTTGTGATTGATCTTGGCATGATTTCCAATGGAGTTGTGCATTTAGGGATTTGATTTAGGACCATGTTATGCTATGTAAACCATTATATTGGTCCAGTGGTCGATCTTTGTATCATGTGATGTAATTTTGTAATTGAAGATTGAGGGTTTAGCTGATCTTGTTGTCAAGGTTGATGAATTGTATATATAAGTGATATAGTCATATAATTTGGGTGTCGTTGTTGTGTCTGCACTATCAGAGAGAGGTTTTTGTGCGAACAAGTGATTTATCCTTCGGTGTTGAGTTTAAGGAGAGATTGGTGTTGCAGAGTAGAAATTTGTGCTTAACTAGAACTGTAATCAGGCATTTGGAGATGCTATCTTTTCAGTTCATTTCTTCTAGATTGTAGTCTAAATCTTATTGTAAGTCGGTGAGACTTCCCTGAGGGTTGTAGCCTTCTGAGCCATTATATTTGAGCAATGAGCTCTAGGAAGTATGTCTGAATGCATGTGCATTCCCCATTGTAATATTTTCACATACTACTACAGAGTATCATCTTACTATGGATAGGTTCCCACCGTGGTTTTTCCCTTAATCGGATTTTCCACGTCAAAATCTTGGTGTTGTGTGTTGTTCTTTCAATTTGCCTATCTGTCATATTGCTATAGTTTATTAGATCTATTTTTGGTGGTTAAGTTTTTTATTTCGGTGAAGATTGATTCACCCCCCCTCTCAATCTTCCTTCTTGATTGTTGCTAACAATTGGTATCAGAGCTAGATCCTCCGGTAGAAGCTTAATAACTTGAGGAGATCCAGAATGGTAGCTCAAGGTGTTGTCTTTAAGAAGGACAGTCTGAGGTTTGATGGAAGCAATTATACTATATGGAAGAGCCTAATGGAAGTGCACTTGAAATGTCTTGGTGAAGATTATTGGAAGATTACAAAGAATAGTTATGTTGTTCCTTAGAATGGACCGTATACTCTTGATGAGATCAAGGAAGCAGAACATAATATTAAAATGAAGGAAGCATTGCTTAGTGCCTTGACTGATTCTGAGATGACAAATGTAATGGGACTTCAAATCGCACATGAGATATGGGAGAAGCTTGAGATCCAGTATGAAGGTGATAAACAAGTGAAGGTTGCTAAGTTGCAGAGTTTGAAAGGAAAATATGAGACATTGAAGATGGGAGATGATGAGAACATACACTCTTTTATGGCTAAGGTGAATGATCTTGTCCTAGGTATCAGATGTGTCAGTGGAACCATTGAGGAAGATGAAATTGTTGCTAAGGTGTTGAGATCCTTGCCTCCTTCTTATAAACATAAAGTTGCTACTATTGATGAGATCCAAAGTGCGACTGCAGTGACAAGAGATGTGTTGGTTGGAAAGCTTGCTACATTTGAGCTGAGTGGATTTAGAGAATCACATGGAAAGTCTGAGACGGCATTTAGAGTGTTTGCATCTATATCCAGTAAGCATAAATATGATCCTAATGAGTGCAGAATATCTAGATATGTGTGAGAGAGAGAGAGAGAGAGAGAGAGAAGAGATGGAAGAGCAAGAAAGGGAGCTAGATGAACTTGAAGCATTGATTGCCAAAATATTTCCCAAAGGTGTCGGTAAGTATGATGGAAAGTTGCATTTGAAATGTTTCTCTTGTAATAAGATAGGACATTTTGCTTCTAGATGCCCAAAGAGAATGGCTAAGTATGAAAGGCATGATAAGTTTGATAAGCATGATAGGAATGATAGATATGACAAGCATGAGAATTATGATAAGTCTTACAAGTCTAATCAGAAGTTTAGAAATCAGAAGAAGAGTTATTATGTTGTTGATGAAGGTGTTATAGATGAAAAATCAGAAGGAGATGAAGTTGTGTTTATTGCTATTAAAGAAGATGGACCCTTACCTGTTGATTCCACTGTTGTACTGTTGAGGAGAAGGCTTTAGCTGCTAAGATTGAAGAGAAAGATGAATGGGTAATTGAAAGCAGTTGTTCACATCATATGACCAGTGATAAAAGCAATTTTGTGAGAATGGAAAGATATGATGGTGGAATAGTTATATCTGGAGATGACAAAGCCTGTGTAATTTGTGGGAAAGGTTCTATTTCTTTTGATGGTAAGCATAACACTGATGATGTCTTGTATGTTGAAGGTTTGAAGCATAATTTTTGAGTGTTGGATAGATGGTTGATAAAGGTTATGATCTACAATTCAAGGATGGTAAATGCAAGATCTTGAATGCCTATGGTATAGAGATTGCATCTGGAACTAAGACTGAAGGTAACATTTTTTATTTGAATGCTAGTGAGAAAAGTTGTTTGATTGCTCAAATAGATGAGAGTTGGTTATGGCGTAGGAGAATGTGTCATGTGAATTTTGATTAAATGATTAAGACTAGTTCTGCACATGTTGTTAGATATTAGCCTAAGATTGTTAAGCTTGCTAATCTAGTATGTAAGGAATGTCATTTGGGTAAGCAAACAAGGATTTCTTTCAAAAGAAAATAGTATACATAAGAAAGATTGCTAGATCTTGTACATACTAACCTGTGTGGACCTACAAATGTTAGAAGTGTGCAGGGTGATAGATATTTTATGCTACTAATTGATGATTATCCTAGGATGATGTGGGTTGTCTTTTTGAAGGAGAGATCAGAAGCATTTGATGAATTCAAGATATTCAAAGCTAACGTGGGGACTGAGTCTGGATTGAAGGTGAATTTTTTGAGATCTAATAGAGGTGGAGAATTATGTTCTGGTGAGTTCAATTCATTCTGTGAGAAGCATGGGATTAGAAAACAATTATCTGCTCCTAGAACCCCTTAGCAGAATGGAGTTGTTGAGAGAAAGAACATAACTATTTTGGATGTTGCAAGAACTATGCAGATTGAAGGAAATGTTTCGAAGATTTACTGGAGAGAAGCTATTAGCACTGTTGTTTATACATTCAACAGAGTTCATATCAAAGGTGATACCGGTAAGACCCCTTATGAGTTATGGTTTTGTCTTTTTCCGACTATGATATATTTCAGAGTATTTGGTAGAAAATGTTATATCAAGAGAGATGAGGACATAGGAAAGTTTGATGCTAGAAGTGATGAGGGAATTTTCTTGGGGTATTCTACAAAGAGAAAAGCCTACAGGTGCTAGAATAAGAGACTGAGAAAGATTGTAGAAAGTGCAAATGTGAAGGTGGATGAGAACCTTGGGAAAGAGATTAGAGCATGTGGTTATGATGATGATCAACATATTATTTTAACGCCTATTCAGCCTGAAGATCCTAAGCAAAATGACCTGGTAGAGACTATTGACCCAGATGTTGATGTTGTTGGTGAAGGATTGCAGGAACCTGATAATCAAAATAATCAGAAGACTCTGAGGTATGTGAGACTAAATCATTCTGAAAATAAAATCATTGGTGATAAGAATAAAGGTGTAATGACTAGAAAAAGGTTAGCTACTGAAGAAGTATGCTTGATTTCTAAAGTTGAACCTAATGATGTTTTTGAAGCTTGTAAAGATGAAATTTGGACGAGAGATATGGAAGAAGAACTAGATCAAATTGAAAATAATAATACATGGGAACTTGTGCCTAGCCATAAGGATAAGAATGTTATTGGTACTAAATGGGTATTCGAGAATAAATTGAATGAAGCTGGTGAAGTTGTTAGAAATAAAGCTAGACTAGTTTGCAAAGG
This sequence comes from Cryptomeria japonica, assembly GCF_030272615.1. Taxonomy (NCBI): domain Eukaryota; kingdom Viridiplantae; phylum Streptophyta; class Pinopsida; order Cupressales; family Cupressaceae; genus Cryptomeria; species Cryptomeria japonica. The sequence continues at coordinate 57,511 of NW_026729022.1, read as the reverse complement.
ATACTCACAACGGGAAGGAATTGATTATGAGGAGACTTTTGCCCCGGTTTCTAGACTTTAAGCTGTGAGATTGTTGCTTGCTTATACTTCTTATAAAGATTTCAAGGTATATCAAATGGATGTCAAATCTGCCTTTTTGAATGGTGATCTTGAGGAAGAAGTGTACATTAAATGCCTGATTGATTTTCACTGTCAGATGATGGAGACATGGTTTGTAAGTTGATGAAAGCTCTTTATGGATTGAAACAAGCCCCTAGAGCCTGGTATGCTAGACTAGATAAATACTTGTTGAAATTAGGATTTACTAAAGGTGTTGTTGATAGTAATTTGTATGTCAAGATTGAAAATGATAACATCCTAATTGTTGAAGTCTTTGTTGATGATATTATCTTTGGTGGTGATGATAACTTGAGTATGAAGTTTGTCGGTGATATGTAGAAGGAATTTGAGATGTCTATGATTGGTGAGATAAAAAATTTCTTAGGTTTGCAAATTGCACAGACTGGAAAAGGTATATTCATATCTCAAACCAATTATGTGAAGGAATTGTTGAAGAAGTTTGGGTTAGATGACTCCAAACCGGTTGGAATTCCTATGGTGACTGGTTGTAAACTATCTAAAAATGATGAATCCCTAAAAGCTAATCAGAGTTTGTATATGTCTATGATCGGTGGACTGGTATATCTTACACTGACTAGATTGGACATTATGTATGCTATGTGTATGGCTGCTAGATATCAAGTTGATCTGAAAGAGAGTCATGTCACTGTTATTAAGAGGATATTCAGATACTTAAAGGGAACTATGGAATATGGTATCCGAGGAATGATGATTTCATGATATGTGCTTACACTGATGCTGATTGGGCTGGTGGTGTTGATGACTGGAAGAGCACTACCAGTGGAGCATTCTAGCAAGAAACAAGATTCAGTGTCCTTATGTATTGCTGAAGCTGAGTACATTGTTGTTGCTAGTAATTGCACTTAGGTAGTTTGGATGAAGCAAATGTTGAAAGATATCAAAGTTATTTATGATGAGCTTACTATTATTTACTATGATAATTCAAGTGCTATTAACAGTCAAAGAATCTAGTGCAACATTCAAAGAATAAACATGTGTCAATAAAATATCATTACTTGAGAAAGCAAGTCAGTGAAGAGAAGGTGATGTTGGAGTATGTATCTACAAAGGAACAAATTGCTGATATTTTCACTAAGCCTTTGCCTGCAGATACATTTTTCTATTTGAGAGACAAGTTAGGGGTATCCACCCCTCCAAATGAGAAATATATGCATTAAGTTGCATCAATCCGGTGGAAGTCAAAGCCTTATCTTTTTATCCGGATTTGTGTGTTGGTGTTGCTCCTCTATTGGAGTAGTCTGTGTTCTGGGGAGAGAGATTCATGTTTCTGTTTTGGAGAGTTTTTTTTTCTAATTTGTGAGATTTGGCATTTTTGTCAAAGGGGGAGAGAGATCATGTGAAAAAATTCTTTCTAAGTCCTGATCTTAGGGGGATTTTGCTGGAGTTTGCTGGTGATATCTTCTTTCTTTGCACTGACTATTTTTCACATTCATATGTTGCCATCAATGCCAAAGGGGGAGATTGTTGGATATTGGCATGCATTTTTGCTGCTAGGATATGTTGTTGTCATTTATGTCAACATATTCCTGTGATTTATTCTAGTGTGTTTGGTAAGATTTTTTGATTTGGTTTTGCTATTGTTGCTTTGCTGATCACTGTTTTGCTGAGTTCGGTATGTCCTCTGGTATATTCCGGTGTGATCAAATCTGGTGCTGATATTTTGGGATATTGTTTGGGATGGCCTTTTGTATCTTCATTTCAAATGGTTCATGATTTGGTACTCCGCAAGTTATCTTTCTTCGTGACAGTTGTTGATTGGTTGTGTTCTTAAGCTTTCAAATGTTGACTGATGAAGATTTGAAAAGTGGTGTTGGTGCAGTTGTTCCTGATGATTATAATATGCTTTCTGGCGTTTCTTAGTCATTTCCTATTCACTTTGTCAATTTGTAGTGATCATTGTGTGATTTTTTGGCTGTTTTTATCAACCAGTAATGATTTGTGTGTTATACAGTTTTTCTTGGTGGTGTAGCGTGTTGCAGTTGATCTTGGCGTGATTTCTGGTGGAGTTGTGCATTTGGGAATTTGATTTAGGACCATGTTATCTTATGTAAACTATTATATTGGTCTGGTGGTCGATCTTTGTATCGTGCGATACAATTTTTTAATTGAGGGTTGAGGGTTTAGTCGACCTTGTTATCAAGGTTGATGAATTGTATATATAGGTGATATAGTTATGTAATTTGGGTGTCATTGTTGTGTCTACATTATCAGAGAGAGTTTTTTCTATGAACAAGTGATTTATCCTTCGGTGTTGAGTTTGAGGAGGGATTAGTGTTGCAAGGTAGACATCTGTGCTTAACCAGAACTGTAATCAAACATTTAGAGATGTTATCCTTTCAATTCATTTCTTATAAATTGTAGTCTGAATCTTATTGTAAGTCAGTGAGACTTCCTTGAGGGTTGTAGCCTTTTGGGTCATTATATTTGAGCAGTGAGCTCTAGGCAGTATGCCTAAATGCATGTGCATTCCCCATTGTAATATTTTCACATACTACTGCAAAGTATCATCTTACTGTGGGTAGGTTCCCACCATGGTTTTCCCCTTAACCGGGTTTTCCACATTAAAATCTTGGTGTTGTGTGTTGTGCTTTCAATTTGCCTATCTGTCTTATTGTTGTAGTTTATTAGATTTGTTTGGTAGTTAATTTTGTTATTTTGGTGAAGACGGATTCACCCCCCCCCCCCCCCCTCTCAGTCTTCCTTCTTGATTGTTGCTAACAACAAACATCCCCATGATTAATATCATTATCATAACATAAGAGAGTCATCTACACTTCATCAAAACAAAACGTGTAGAATGTTGTAGTCATCAAAATCATTTTTGCCATCAAAATGCCCAAAAGTACAACATTTTTTCCTTTGCCATTCTTGTCCATCATTTGGTTCATAGTTAAATAGTTTGTACCCATGTTCTCACAATTTTAATTAGTATTGCTTTCAAATTAATGTTTATTAGTTTAGATAGTTAAAGTTCGATGATTATTCACAAGCAATATATTTTTAATTGCTATTGATATATCTTCTCATTTTAATCAAGATCCTTTCATATGTCATTATACGATGATACTTAACATAAGGTCTCATTAATCCTACATCCAACTAATGAATCTAGGCTTCTTGGTTCACATTAGTTCTCCCATTGAAAACACATCTCTTCTCCATGTTACTACTTATCAAATTGCCATTAGTTTCATATCCAAAGTCATACTATATTCTAGTCGGTTAGTATTACCGAATCATGCAGTCGGTACACACAGAGAAGTCGGTATGAACAGTCTAGTCGTTATAGAAGAAAGCAGTCACAGAACATAGTATTCACTGAACTATTTACCGAGTAAAGTTTCATGGCTACCAAGAGATAAAGTTAACTCACTGAGTTGATATTCACCGAGTGAAACATTTTACCAGATACATTGAACCTGGACATGCACATGAAAATAAGTTACAAGATCGAGGCACATCTAACCGTTTTTGCATTGGAAATTGCACTATGAGATTGTGTATGATTACAAGGTCAATCTAACCTATGAGATATTTTGTTTAGTTATTCATTCGAAGAATCTTTTTGTAAGATCGAAGCAATGAATCAGATCACCGCTGTAAGAGATCTATTTATACAGCATGATTCTAGGGTTAGAAATATGAGATGCAATAAGAGATAATAGTATGTATGCATGAAGGAAGACTGTTACAGAGACACAGAGAGGTCACCGAGAAGTTATCAGTGAACAGTCAAAGAACAGAGTAAACAGAAGGGTTTACCGAGTTTCATTATGGGTTACCAAGGTATGCTACAAGCTAGGTAATCTTATTCAGAGCACATAGAATCTGCTTTAGCATTTTAGATGTAAAGTTGCAGATATTTGTAATGATTTTATTGTAACATTTTGAAGTTGTAATAGAAACCTTTAACAGGGTAAAAGACTCTAACCAAGTCTATAAACTGTAAATCCTTTAACCAGATGCTACACTTATATAGTGTTGTAAAAATCCTTTAGTAAGGTAGATCTAACTGATCTTGATACTCCTAACAGGGTAAGCTATCAGAAATAGCCAAATGTGTCTCTAACCGAGCATTCTTTATTATTGCAGTAGTGAAGTTGTGGGTGCTATCCCCACCGCAGTTTTTCTTTCTAACCAAGAGTTTCTGTGTGACAAAAATATATGTGTTATGGAGTGAATCATGTATGATTGTTATCTGTTGATTATAGTTTTATTTTATGTTACTGCACTATTCTATTTATGCATAACAGTAAGGTTATTATCAAGGAAAAGTTTTGGAGTATTGATTCACCCCTCCCCTCTCAGTACATTAGCTTTCTATATTGGGCCTAACACTCCATGTTAATAGATTTTTATGATGTTCCTTTGTTTCCTTATCTTTTCCTGAGGAATCTTCTAATGCAAATAATTACCTTCACCTAAAGTTACTACTTTTTTTAACCTTTCTTTCATAGCTTATTTAAGCTTTATTCAGTAAAGAACATAGTTGCTAATTGATAGTTATCAAGTAGGTATTCATTACTATATATCTCTTATCCTTAAAATTTATTTATAAGGTGATTTAAATCAATAATAGATTATTTAATTTAACCATAAAAATACCAATTAAACTATCTTTAATATTTACTCAAAACATCAAATTTATATTTACTAATATTGAATAACAAGGAAGAACTTCCTGGTATCTGAAATGAGGTGGCCCTCTTATTCATGAAGTACTTCACCCTAGACAAAAGGAAAAGATGGTTTCATCTGTAGATCTTCCCCATGTTGAATCATCTTGGCCACGGAGTAAGAATGAATTTTCCTTAATGGGTTTTGTCCTCTTTATCCCAATCTTTCTCTAAAGCTATTGTCAAGGATAAACCACCTCTCTATTAGGGCATCATTCATAGGTTGTATAATATCCACTAGGCATTAATCCCCTCTGGTGGGATCCCCTCAGTTGATATCAAGTCCACTTATGACCCCGATTTATATGTTGATCTTATTGTCACTCCCTCTAATTTTGGTGAAGTTTTTCATTCGGGTTCAAAAATGCGCATGAGAAAAAAACCTGCACACATGGCTAAATTTAAGGCCATTGTCACCACTAAAAAAGATTCAAATGTTAATACCTAGCCTAAGTCGCATAAGAATGTGGAGAATGTGAAGATTGTTGAGGACTCGAGCTCTAATTCTTTCTCCTCAGATGAGTCAGAATCTTCAGAAACCACTAGGTCGGATTGGTCCCTTGCTAATACTACCAATGTTGATGCTAACTCGAGCCTCTCCCCCTCAAACCCCCCCTCCCCTGTTGGGTACGGTTGTCATTGCACTAGATGTTTGACCTATCAATGACCGCTACAACCACCAGACACACAGAATCCATGGGAGGCGGTTAAGTCATTTCACAAACCCACTGCTTGTGCTGCACAGAGACCAAGGGCGCACACCTTGCAACAATCCCCCCATCAACACAATCAGGGTTTGAACCCATGACCAAGCTCTGATACCATTTGTTGGGTATGGTTGTCATTGCACCAAAACGTCGATCTGTCAATGCCTGCTACAACCACCAGAAACATAGAATCCATAGGAGGTGGTTAAGCCATGTCGCAAACCCATCACTTTTGTTGCATAGAGACCAAGGGTGCACACCTTGTAGTTCATCACCTCTCCCCCCCCCCCCCCTTCTCTGCTAATACCAAGCCCTTGAGTTCTATTTCAGTGCTTACTAAAATTGCGAAGGACCTTTAGTAGAGGTAGAAGCCAAGGCTAACACCTAGGTGGATGATTTAGAAAAGGAAAAAGTGTGGAAAATTGCCAATGACCTTGTTGGCCTTATGGGGCAATGCCAGGATAAGGTGGGAGGGAAGATTGATTATATGGATGCTAAGATTAAAAGGGCAGGGACCAAAATTGAGTCAAATAAAGTAAATAAATCATAAGAGGGCCTCAAAAAGAAAGTGAGGAGGTTACCCTTGCATGCAGGAATGTGGCCAATATGCAAAATGCCTCCCTTCAACCATCTAGGATGAGATGTAAAATAAAAGAGTGAAGAAGAGAAAATGCATGGAGTCTCTGGCTATGGGTTCTATCCCTATTGCATCCCTGGTTAAAGCCACCCCCGATTCGATGTTGGTCTCCTTTGGCTTTGGGATCGAGTCAAGAAAAAAAGTGTCATCTTTTGATAAAGTGTTAATTTTATGCCAAGATTGGCAATAAAAGGTACCCCCATGTAGTAGACCATTTCTTTGTGTCTGTACTGGGTGGTTGTTCTATTTTTTCTAGGTCTCAGTTTGTCTTTGTTTTTTTGGTTTTTTAGTTTAGTTGACGGCTTTCAGGTTACCCTAATAGGTTTTTTCTGTGTTTAGTGGGGTTTTTCTGCTAGTTGTACATCCCTCATGTGCTCTTGGTGTCGCTTTGTGGATATGCAATGGTATAGGCCTTATTAATCAAAACAATGAATAAATGTCTATTAATATTCACAGTCTAATGTTATAAATCAATAATTATTTTACTTATAATATTTGTATTAATAAATTTTCAATTTAGAACTTGATAAAAGATTTTGTATTGATCAAATTCCCTTCATAAAATAAAATATAGATTTCTAGTGATGGTCCTTTAGGAAAAGCATGAGCCATATTATTACGAGGATGTGAATCATTAGCAACATGAGTAGAATTATCAAAAATATCTCTCCCTGTGAGGGATCTCTCCTTGAGAATGTTGTAAATCTTCCAGCTAATCCCAGAAACACCTTTGGTCGCCTCAATGATCAGCTTAGAATCTCCTTCAATGACCAATATTTTAGAGTCAATAGTGAGAGCCAATTTAAGACCCTGGAAGAGCATTAAGGCTTCGGCTAGGTTACTCAAGGATGAACCAAAATTGCCAGCATAGGCCAAAACCAAATTACCCAAATTGTCTCTTATAATTTCACCTCCCGCCGCAACCCCATTGCGGGCGGCGCCATCAAAGTTGAGTTTAAACCATGAGGGGGAAGGGGCCGACCATCTAGTGTTGAATCTCTCCAACCTTTTAGTATTGTCATAGTGGAGGAAGTTGTTAGGGAATTCCCATTTCCTAAACCAACTGCAATCCATCTCCAAATGGGCGTTTTGTGGGCTTTTCCATTTGCAGACCAAAGCATTTCATCTTATGTTTGTAATTGATAGGAAGAGAACATTAATTAAATTTATCACTAATAAATTGGATTTGAAATTTTTAATAAGAGGTTTTATGTAAATGTTATATTCTTCAGAGAGAAAATTAAGATGAGTTATTTGAAATGTAAATTGATTGATCATCAAATCGGACATTATTTTAGTGGTAGAGCATCGTAATAGTGAATGAGTGGTCATGTGTTGCTCCTCGTTTGTCCAAGTGAAATATTGTAATGGTATTAGAGCTAGAATATAGTAGCCTCTCAAACATCTACTTTGTGATTTAAAAGAATATTGCAAAATGAATATAACTATTCAAAAAGACAATTATTTAATTAACTAAAATTATTCTTCTATACAACTATTATAGTTAATTTTACAAAAAATAACATTCAAAAATTTTAATCTATTCAAAAAATTCAATTTTTAAAAATATTTTAAATTAAAAAAATCATAAAAATGAAATATAGGATTTAAAGTCTGAAGGAAACAGGGGGGAGGGTGGGGGAAATGAGAGGAAAATCAGCATACCTTTTTCACCAATATCTTAATAAACAATAAAAGGAATAATTATATTTGATTAATTATAGAGAAAAAAAAAAGGATTCCATTATACATATTGTTGTAAAGCGTAGAATATTTGGTGACGTAATTCCAATTACGTAATTCCTATGTAGGTGCTTGCAATTTACGCTGAAAATACCAGTGGACGGTGACGATACTTATTCACTTCCAACAAAGTCCACAATTTTTATTCACTTTCAAATTTTTATTAAAAATATTTCCAAAAACAAAAACTGAACTGTGGCTGGCAAGTCAGTAGGCCCATCGCCTCTTATCTTCAAGGGGAAAAATTAAGAATCTTCTTTTTTCTCCTTTTCGCTATGTTTGGGAGGAAACACGTCATATGTTTAAGGAATGATCCAATCTCTCTGTAGAGATAAGATTTCATTAGATGGCTAAGGAATCTATGTTTTTTGAGTAGATCCATTGTAGATGGACATTTTTGTTGTCTATTTAAGTTACAAGTCGAAAAGAAGTAGATAAGGCAATTGGTCTCAAAATTGTGAGCATCAGAAGTGCAATGGCTAACAAGAATGGCATAGATGTAACAGAGTTTGCCCATTTTGCAAATCCCGACTGCTAAGATTTTTTTCTTTCGTTGAAATTTGATTTTGCTCTTTTTTTTTAACTTGTTTTGAATGGTGTGTTCTCTATCTTACGCTTTTTCAATTATTTTTAATGGAGAAATCTGAAACCTTTTCAACTTAAAAACCTAATCTTCTATTTTGATTGTTATAACTACCTAGAATGTACTCATCTATTAATGTTAATTGTACTGTTATTAGCATTACTTTATGTTTAGAGTAATTCTAAACTTCCCCTAAACAGCACCTGATTTTTAAATTGGAGGATTATATATAAATCCTAATTACTACAAGGTTGTTGTTGTTATGTATATTGATATGATGTAATGGGCGATTGCAAGGAAGATCCGGTGCACAGGAGATGCATTGCTGGAAGCCTAGTGAATGTTTTATACCTCCTTGAAGCCCAGGGCATAGTACGATAGTGATAGCACTACTCTCACTAGAGTGATGCAAGTGCATGTTTCACATATGCATATGTATATTTGAACAGTAATGTATCAATATCTTTTTCTTTCACATACTTATATTATAGAATTATAGGCACGTGTGAACGTGGAGGTGCAGAGTAGTGTGTGATTGGAAGGTTTGTTATCTTATGTGCAAGCATTTATAAGTAAATTGTTAGACACAATGCACCACTGAGAGGGGGAGGGGGTGAATCAATGGTTCTCAAATCTCTTTCTCTTTTGTAGTCTTATGTGAGCATACCGGTTGATAGATTTAACTCAATGTAGACTTACCGGTTAAGAAGGAGACTAACTTAAATGCAAACACACTCACAAGGGGACATCACATAACACCAGTATATACGAGGAAAACCCAAGATGGGAAAAACCTCAGTGAGCAATGTTGCTGGAGTCTACTACTCCAATCCAACCTCACAATAAACACAGTTACAAAGTTTAGGGTACCAACCCAAGGAGCACCAACCCCTACCTGATTTATGGGCTACAACCCAAAGGAGCACCAACCCCTGACTTTAGGGCACCAACCCAAGGAGATACAACCCCTGCACCGAGCTACAACTCGGTGTACGCAATATAAACATCAAATACATAAGTAGTTATCTTGTTACAAGTGAATCTTGCAACCATTATATATATCTTTATCTGTCGGTGAAATACCTTCTTTGCTTCACCGACTCACTTCTCTGTTGCTTCTTTGCTGGTACACCCTACCAGTTTATCTCTCTTCTGAATTGCTCTCACTGCTCTGCTCTTCACCAATCCAACTCTCTGTCGGTTCTTTGTCTATCTTCTCTGCAGTCTTCTTCACCTCTATTCTGTCGGTATGAGTACTACCAATTCTTCTCTCCAACCAATTGAATGCTTCAACCAAGTTCTCTCTCACTCCCACTCTCTTCACAGATGCTCGATGAGCACTTGGCTGATTTGCTCTTACTTGCAGAAGTCTTTTACTTCGCAATCACACCATCTTCTTCTCTTCAGTAGCAGCAACCATTCTCTTCGGCCCCCACACTTATAGCAAGGTTTTCCCTCCATAAACCAATTCAAAATCCAGGCGGTTAGCATTTCCTCACCTTCCTCAAGGAAAACCAAATCCAAGCACAATCTGATCTTTCTGACATCTAATTGCATAGCTCCGCCATTTTCGCATCTCCTAGATCACACCTTTATCTTTGGCGACTTGCTTTTTTACCCTCATAGTTGATCCCTCAATCAATCACAAAATTTTGGTCGTTTTGTTTTCTCCACCGCCTTGATCTTCTGAATCACTCTTAGCTGACTCGTAGTTGTCTTCCATACCTCGAGCCTCAAACCCCTACAATAGCTCTGCAACTTGTCCCGTGATTTGAGTGACATCTCATTAAAGTTGACCAACCCTGCAACAACCCTATCGATGTACATTCCATCTTTATCCAAACACGTGTTCGCCACGTTGACTTCATGTGACATCCATATCGACTAACTGCCAGCTTGGCACTTCATGTTGGTTCAAATGGGATCACCGATCAGCTACTCAACCGGTTCCTTTTTCTTGCCGATTTGTTAACCTCATCGATGTCACACATTGTACTGGTAACCTTATCATATCTGCATTTTGCACCTTGCTCATATTACAAGTGAGCTTTACATACCAGTCATCACTCTTGATGATATCAGTCATCATCCTTCACTAGACTCCTTCATCGGTCAAACCATTCTTCTAAGACTATATCTTCTCAGCCTGCCTTCTCTGTCGGTCTAGTGCATAACCCTGATCTCATGCACTTAAGGCATTCCCTCAGTTCACCGATGGATCTAGAGTGATCCTTCAAGTACTTTCCTTTACCTATTTACTCTTATCCACCAAACTATAATGTACTTAATGCATATAGGGGATAAGCTTTACTTACTTGGTGGAGGAACACCTTGTCATCTGCTCATGTGGGTTCCCTGTTTGTGCAGCATATTCTCAAACAGACATATGTGAACCGGTGTTAGCACATACACTGTCAGTCATTGCTTCTCATGATGACTCCTGTGGGAGTCCTTGTTGTTCAGCAACCTCACAGCATACCGGTGACCTGTTCAATCTTCTCTTTTGGTATGGATGTGATTCAAATAACATTCTGCCTCTTCATCATAAACAACTGCTCAAACACCTCTCTTATCTCATCACACAAGCCGGGCATTATCTTGTGTGCAGGTGACTCCTGAGGTCATATTTCTTATATTACCGGTGTTCTACAACACAAGGTGATATCCAAGATATCACATCTTGTACTCCTCCATTGCAATGTTGCACGTACATCTCATCTACCAGTGGTCATCCCATACCGGTTGACATCAATGACAACACAATGCCAACATAAATTTTATTTTTAATTTTATATTACTATCTAAAAATAATAATATAATAAATGTTTGGATACATGCATTTCATTTAAAATTTGTATTTGTATTTTTTATGATTTTAAATATTATATGTTTCAATATTTGAAAGAAGAAAAATAGCATATAAAAATATCTTAATATATAAACATAGTTATTAGTGAAAAACAATATGAATTTGTACAAAAACAAATGAACATATTTTATTTTATCACTTTGAGAATGCATATATTTCTATACAATTAGCTCTACATCATTGCTTTTATACCAATTCGTATATGCCTACCTTTCTCCTATTTATCACACCTACTTATGCACCTCTCTCAATTTTGTTTCTTTCTACCTAGATTTGACCATCATATTATTCTTAAATAAGTCTATGTTTACGGTGATAATCGTGTGAGTGTGAACTTGTTCCCTTCCGACTTGAAATTAAAGCTCGAAATTGAACAATATTGACACTCTTAATCCTTCTATTTTAAAAGTAAATTGATATTTATTTTGTTACAATATATATTATGTAGTAGAAGTGAAGTATATTCAATTATGTCATTATCATCATCGAGAATACACATGTCCTCTCTTTCATACTAGAAAATTAGAGAAATTAACAAAAACAAAAATTAAATTTGGTGTAATGTAAAGACTGAAATACATGTATTTATAGTTCCTTGCCTATTATTTTTTAACTTGATCAATTTCAAGGAGTTTATTTGGAAGAAATTTTCTCCCTATGATGAATCATATTGCTTAAAATATTTAGAAATATCATATTAGTCCTAATCATTTGAGAAAATTAGAGTAGAATGTTATATATCACAATAAGTTTTAGTAAAAATTATCATTATTTGTATTGGTGAATACAAACATAGAGCATAGATTCCATAATTGCCTCATATGTTTAGAACATATATACATGCATATTCATTTCATATTTATCTACTCTCTTTAATCATTTACAAAAAAAATCAAATTTTTTATTTAAAAACACTATTAAATATTTGATTAAATCTAGATGTATTTATCTTATACTTAATTCAAAATTTATAATACCTTTTTATATCTAGTGATTTTTACCCAGAATCTTAATAAAATTATTATTATTATTTTGGCTCAGTAAAAGGTCAAGGCTAGATAAAATTAAAGTAAGACCGATTCGAAACATTAGAGTCATGATTTTCAGAGAGACTATAAAAGTCATAACCAAAAAGGACCAAAATTGTCCCATCAACAAGAGATAAAAGCTACTGCAATGAGTATAATAGGCCATAAAATTAAAAACCACAAAACTGAAACTTCTACAGACAAGAAGCTAAACCAACTAAGGGTCTAGATAGTATAAAACATGCTATAAAAACACTATCATAAAGCCTATGAAGAGAGGGATTTGTATCATGTGATTAACAAAAAGAAACAGGGGCACCTTTGAACTTGTTAATCCAATGCATCTTGATGGGAAGAGGAAGGTTGGGCATGTCTAGAGGATGGTCCAAGAGAGAAGGCCATAGAACAATAAAATTACTATTCTTAATAATAAAGCATTATGTTAATAAAATAAATTGAATATTTTATAATTCTATCTTTCATAAATAATTACTCTTATATTAATTTTTTTCTCTAATATATGGGTAGGAGAAGAAATACAAGAGCATAAGTGGCATCCTATATAATATAATTATATTAGTTAAGAAATCAAAACATTAAATCTATAATATGTATATTGAACTATTTTGTTTAGTTTATTTTTTACACTACGAGAAATTTATAGGTATGTAGATTTCTTGCTAATTGGAATTATAATTTATGATTGGATATTAAAAGTATAAGCTTCCACTAGAGCATAACCAAAATTAATTATTCCAAATCACCATAACTTTAACCCCTGAACTTTGTAGCAAGTGACCACTAGAGAAACAATGACAACTGCACCAAGATTTAAGATCTTAAAATATTAATGCCTACTTGAAAATATGCAAGACACAACAAAGTTAGAAAGAGCGTAATACAGACACATGCTCCATGTTCAACATAAAGAGATAACACTTAGGAGCTTAACTTTAAAGAAATCATTACTATTTAATTTAAAATACTCTACAATTCTTGGGAGATTCATAAAACCCTTGACTGACAGTATCTGATCACCTTGATCCAACTCTACCCCCACATTAGCCAAATGATCTCCTATAAAATGTGTTTCTCTATAGCAATGAACCACTACATAATCATCAAATTTGTCAAGACATTTCAAAATATCCGAGAAAATATATCTAAGCCTCCAATTCAAAACTTGTTTAGAGTTAAGGGTGTTGATTATAACTTGAGAATCCCCTTCAATGTGAGACTTATCAATATGAAAGGACAAAGCTAACTATAAACCTTTATATAAGGCAATAGCTTTTGCAATGTTGTTTGTATCTGGATGCAGTCTTAAAGCCAAAGTTGTGATGAAATACTCTTTTCTATTTCTAATGATGCAACCAGCTCTTGAAGGACCTAGATTTCCTCTAGCTTCCCCATCAAAATTTACCTTTAAAAGCCCTAACTAAGGAGGTTTCAACTTAATATCCTTCCTTACTGATTTGGATGGAGCATTTTGTATAAGGATCCCTTTGAAAGGAAGAGAAATGTGCAACCAAATATTTAAGACATTGGAATCTACAGAAGTGAACACATAACTAAGATTATTTGATCTTGAAGTATATGCTTTAACATATTCTAAAATTGAGGCCTCAATCTAAAGATTAACTTGATGAATTGACTGCTTTTGTTTCCTAAAAATTCTCTTATTACATTCCCAGCATAAATTTCAAACAATAATTGGAGGAGAAACCCTCCAAATTACAAAGAAAGATTCTTTGTGAAGGATGGGCCAACCTTCAAACAAGTCAGGCAAAGTATTAGACATGGGAGATGACCAATTCAATTTTTGACAAAGCCGACTCCAACAAGATTATGCAAATGGGCAATTTAGAAGTAGATGATCTCTACTCTCAAGTTGAGAATTATAAAAGACACAGTTAAATTCTTGTGCAATCCCCAAATCAACTAGTCTAGAACTAGTCAAGATCTTATTATTTAGAGCCAACCATGTGAAAGCTCCTGCTTTGGGAAGAACTATTTCATGTCAGCAAAATGAGAAGGCACGATGATTTTTTCAAATGTCTTGCCACCTTAAGGATAAGTAACCCTATTTAACTAAATATTGGTCGATTTTGTTTTGGGTCCAAACCAAAAAAGAAAAATCATTGCTTAAGAATTGTTGTCTTTCCTTCAAAATAATGGATAGGAGATATTTTTGGGTTTAAGGAAAGTTTAAGTGATTGAAATATTTCTATTGATAGATAACTAGACCATTTGTGAAATACTTTAATAAATAGTTTTGAACATGAGGACCCCAAGACCGTAACAACACTTGGTTGGCTTGAAAAATCTCTTTGTTTTGGTTTAATTTACAGGATCTATTCCAAGAATCATCCCAAAATTTGGCTTTATCACCAGCCTTGATAACCCAAGATAAATATGGTAGAATTACTTGTCTACACTTAACAATAAAACCCCACATATTTGATCCTTTTGGAGGATTTGCAACTGTAAAAAATCTCTCCGGCTGATTTGAATCCAAGTACTTAGTGTAGACACATAAAAAATTTCATTAAAATGTCCTCATAATTAAACTTAATTTTTCCCATTATCAGGTGGATCCTTATTATTATATTGTTGGTTAACGGATTTATCACCTAACTCTATATTCTCACACCCACAAAAGGTGACAAATGTAAAAACAGTTGAACTAGTCTAAACAAACTAATTACGGATTGGTTCTCTACTTATTTTACAAGGTGGCAGCTACCTTCTGATGATATTCAATGAATAGAAATTAACTAAAATTGTTTTAACCAGAAAGAAAATAAGGAAAAGAGCTTTTAACTAGAAAGCTTTGAAAAGGCATGCACAATATATAAATACTTTTTAGATTTTCCGAGATTCTGAAACAACTAGGTCACTACAAAATACCATTCAAAGATAAAATTTTAGCAGCAATGAAAAAACTAAAAACATTCACCACTTCAAATATAGATGCATCCACAAATAACTATTCAAAATAACAAAAGGCATTCACACACCATAATTCAAATATTACGAATATCTGAAGCCTCCAACAAATTTTATATATTCAAAACAAGAAATAGAAATATGTTTAAAGAAGTTTTTGTTCTTAAGAAAAAAACAAAGTTTGCCCAAAAAGATCCTAAAATGAAAATAAGTCCAGCTATTTAAAACATTTAGAAAAAATGGTTTCTTGAAGACAACCGTTATTTTTAAAATAAGTATTTTTGGATTCCAAGCCAATATTCAAGAAAAGCAATTAAAATAGAAAAACTATGAAACTGCCCCTGTCTATTCAACTTCCGATTCATTATCACCAACGATCTCCACCTCCTAGTCAGAACGTGCCACCTCTTGAGCTTTAAACCTTTGTTTGTACTCACAATACCTGTTCACAATCAACTCTAGGTTTGGATCTTCTGGTATTGTTGTGATGCATGATCGTGTTCTCCATTTTGAGGTCAACCAGTCAGTAGTGGCAATGTTTTTGTGCATCTCATCCATCTCAGTTTCAAAGGTTCTGGTGTGCATCTGCAAGTGACACAATCCCTTGAAGGATTTTAAAGAAATATTTTGAGGATCCCTGATGTTATTTTGGTAATTCTCTTTGAACTAGCCCATCATTTCACCAAGTTCCCATACACTCTCCTAAAATCTATCCATAAGATCAACATCCAAAGCACAAAGATTATTTTTTATTTTTAGCATATCATTCAAATACCGCTTTAGGGCATCATCAATGTCACTGATATAGTCATGGTAGATCCTTTATTTCCACTCCAAGGCTTCTCACCAGATAAGATCAATTTCTTTAGGATGTGCTACTAAATTTTTGATCGTCAGAATGGCAAGGTTTAATGTGGTGATCTTAGTAACTTCTTTCGAAAGAACAAATATGCTCCCATGTTCTTTTCTAACCTATTGTAGCTCAGCTAACAATTCCTTTCTTTAATTCCAAATATTAACATATAACACCTTGAACTTGTTAATATAACTAACACCAATCCTATACATTTCATCTATCCATTCAATAACAGCATTAGCATATCCTAAATTACCTTTGACTTTTTTTACAATATCTGGATCAAGCCCCTACACATGTGAACTTGAAGCCTCCCCAATTGCATGATTTATAATAGATGAAATGAAATCCTTCAATGACTGCACTTGGGATTGTAGCTCTGGATTCTTCTTCTTCTTCTCTTGAGCCCTTTTAACAATGCATGGATTGAAATAGGATCAGCGATCTCTAAGAGTTGGTGACTAGATACAGGATCAGAAATGATTTCAGACATTATCTTGTCCTTTTCAGGCTTACGAGAACTCTGTAACAGCAGTACAACCGCATCTATCTCACTGGAAACATGAGTGGACACTTTCCTTTTCTTCTCTGCCTCTGTCTTTAGCCATGCTAGAGAGGTTCTTTAAAGTCCTAACTCTTTATTTACAATGTTGGGGGTATCTTGCACAGGAGAGGAGGGCATTTCAACAAAATTTGAAAAAAGAATGATCATCAATTATCTGTTGGTAAATACCTTCAGAATCAACAAGAGGAGAATTCCCTCTAGATAGTGTAGCTTTGTCATCCCACTCACAAGTTGATTTTAGCCTAGCACCAATTTCTTCAGGCTTCTCCTGATCGCCGCCTGACTGAGAACCTCGAGTTGGTAACCTATCTGCAGATTTGGTTGTTGATGTTGTAACAGGGGAAGAGGAAACTACTCTTATCTCCCTATGAGATGATGACCTTTGGCTTTGTGAGGAGATGACATGTTCTTTCCACTTGCCACTTAACCAGTCAGATGTTCTTCTCAATATTGGAGTAGTACAAACCATTAGGTCTGAGACCTCCTCTTTGGACCAATCAACTTTTGTGGGGGCCACATTGACAAGAGTATGATACTCTGGGTCCAAAATGACATCATCTTGTATCATGTCATCAGGGACATTGAAAGAGACACCAAGAGTATGAATTTTCTCCAAAGAAAGTCTCATAAAACTTCTTTTGAACACGTCAACATCATCTAAACAATCTTTCTAGAAATCCTCGAGTTCAGGTTGATGCATATAACCCTTGGCTTCATAAAAATTATTCTTCACATATCCCTTGTCATCAAAATTATTTCTAAATGGTAGAGGTTGAAAATGAAACTTCTCTAGAATGCTTTCCACAGCCTTAGGGGCGCCATTTGTTTTGCAAGAGAAATGAGGTGTGGAGAATGGGAAGGAGTGTGTTTTATTTCTCATGTTAAGATACTTAACACTCACCACAACCATCTAGTGGCAAACTTCCAAGAAAACAATATAATCAGATGGTTAACAAGGAAATTTCAACAGGGTCTTTTCAAAACCCCCAATCCTAAGGTATGTGAACCTATCAAATTGGGTGAAGAAACTTCCAAACTACATTACAAAGGTTGTAGAGTCACGATAAATCCATAAACTAGGGTTTCCTTCTATTTTTATAACCATACCCATCAAGAATACATCATTGACATAGGAAAAAGCCTGCATACCCTTATGCATAGTGAGCTGGGGAAATTTCTGATAGACGAGTGTATATGCAAGGAGAGGATGATGCAATTCCAACCCCGACCAAGCAGACTCTTGACTAGCTAGTATGAAAATCAAGTACGAACACATATGAAAGGAAAGGGATTGGTAGAAATTCCACAATTGTTCATGCAAATGAGAGCTAATGATGGAAACCCAGTCAATAAAACTCCCGGGAGCACAAATCACTAGGATAAAATGGCACATCTAGAATTTAAAAGAATCAGTGCAAGCACTCCCTACAACACAATGTAGAAGAACTATAATGTCTGCAACTTCATCCTTAAAATGAATTCTTTTCAATTTGGTGGGCAATTGAAACTTACCTCCTTTTTCAGACTTCAACCATTTTTTAGCAATGTAGTTCATACATCAAAATCCATGCATTCTGAAATACTCTTCACCAACTAGAATGGACATGTCTTTAGAGGCTTTCCTCTCATGTAGGTACAAAGCGTGAGAGATGCTTTCAACATTAATTTGTGCTAAAACCCTACCCCTGTCTTCTCGGATTTCTTGTGTCTCTAGGTTGTATCTTTTGAAGCATGCAATAATTAAATCTACACAAGCCACGATAGTTGGAAAACTAGCTGCAAAAGCCAAGCCACACTGAAGAATTATTTCCTGCAATAGAGCTCCCCTATCTCCTTCAAGCTCTTATAGGAAAGTCTCTAGGTTCAATAGTTCAACCTATGTGTCTCACACACTTGGCCAGTGGTTTTGTATCACACTTTACATGGAAACAAGCTAGATAATGCACTTTTTTAAATTCAAAAATGAGAGTTGGTTCAAAACTTATTTTCCACCTCGTCTTTGTTCTTGAGTGATGTGACATGCCTTAAATGTTCCTTTTACTTCACCATTTAAAACGGTCTTTTATTTCAGCTTGTTCCCACTGAGAAGGAAAACAACATTAGTTTGTACAACAACTTGACGCAAAGGCAATGCCCCAAGACCTAGGTGATACTTACAAGTTGCTCTGTTGGGGAAAATATGAGCTTATGAACCTACGGTCGGGACTTACAAACTTTCCACAACTCCCGCTAGAGTTACTAAAGCACAAGACAATGGGAGATCGGGCGATCGGATACTTTCAGAAATTTCTAACCTCGTGACAAGACTTCAAAAAGAGACACCTCACGCGAAAAGACTTTGAAAAGAGACACATCGCGCGACAAGACTTTGAAAACTCATAAAGCTCGCGAGAAGGAGCTTGAAACATGAAGCGATAAAGAAACACTTAGAAAAATTTAGATGGCGGTTCCAAAAATTAAAAGGGGGGCTAGTTCATATATAATAATATTATTATTAATTATTTCATTCTTCATTATATTATAATATTCATATACATTATTATTCTTCATTCATAATTATTCATCAAATCTATTCAGTATTTATTATTCTTCATTATCTCATAATATTTATATTATATTATTCCTCATCTAATCCATTAATATATTATATTATTAAAACCATTTTCCAAACCTCCTACATATCAACTTCATCTTCTATTTATCATCTCCCACTCCTCTCTATTTCACTCACCTATTGAGTATGGAATAAATACTTACACCCCAAAACCAATATGTTTATCCCACATTCATCCTATAGCTTGGATCCACCCTAAGAATATCTATAAAAATGCAGCCCCCTCTCTCATTTGAGGCTATCTAGCAATCTAGCAATTAGTTCACTTTTGCATTCTTCTTATCTTGCATTTTGCTTTCTTTAGCTTTCTTTGCATTCATAATCTCAAATCTCTAATAAACCATAGCTTATTGTGTGTTCTTCTGAGAGACATATTATCTAAATAAGATCTTGATTTAAGGAGTTCAATGGAGTATCCATGTGTGTTTCTAGTTTAGATTTCAATTCGCATGTGTGTTTTGGTAGGAAAAGTTCATTGTTGGATGTTGGAAACAAGTTTGAATCTTTGATTCAAACACCCCATTTCCTCCATCTACACTTAGCTTTAATGACTTGGGCCCATTTCGAAGTAGACTTTGAATATAAACACCATACTAATGTTTCCCCAAGATAATATTTTTGTCCTCTAAATGATGAATACTTGATCCTCCCTCCCATTTAGATCTACAAATGTTTTGCCAAGAAACCAAAGGTATTTTTGACTTGTTGTCAATATTTCCCTTCCATTAAAAGCTTCTCAAATCTTTTTTAATTGTATGAAGAACTCATTTAGGTCTTGAAGAATTGACAAGATGAGATTGGGGATTGTACTTAACACTGATTTGATCATGAGAAGGCAACCTACTAAAGATAACCATCAATATTTCTAGGAAGAAACTTTATTGAGAATAGTTGACTAAATATGCTTCCAATAACTAGCCTTGTTTGGCCCATGAAAGAAGGGAACTCCTAAATATTTGCATGGAAAAGAATCTTGTTTAAAGCCCAAGAATTTCTGAAGAACTTTGCAAACTTGAGAAGATGTATTGAAAAAGAAAATGTTGGACTTACCAACATTAATTGTCTGTCTTGAGAATAAATAGTACATCTCTAAGGTTGTTTTAATAGTGGAGGCCTCTAACATAGATGCCTCACCAAATAAAAAAAGTGTCATCTACAAAAATAATATGAGTTGTTATCAAATATGTTTCAAGAATCTACACCCATTTCCATCTGTTGATAATGTGTTGATTGTGGATCGACCTACTTAAACCCTCTACTAGGATAATAAATAAGAAAGGAGAAGTAGGATCTCCTTGACGAACTCCCTAGGAGGCGGAGAAGAAACTACAGGGGGAACCATTCATTAGAACCAAAAAAAATTCCCCTGAAAGATAAGAAAGGATCCATTTACACCATTTACCTTTGAAATCTATTTTCAATAGAACTTGAACAAGGAAATCCTAGTTTAACCTATCATATGCCTTCAACATGTCTAGTTTTATAATCATAGACGATAAACTATGAGTGAAAATAAAATGGAGTATTTAATGAGCTATCAGATATCCTTCCACTGTGTCCCTACCTAGAACAAAACCACCCTTCTCTTGTGAAACAATCTTCGGGATAATAGTGGCTAGTCTTAATGAGATGGCCTTTGTGAAAATTTTATACACAGTATTACATAAAGATGTTGATTTGAAATTAGCAAAAATTTTAGGATTATTTACTTTTGGAATTAGTGCAATGAAATTTGTCTTGGATTGTTTGAGGATGGAAGCACTTCTCCTAGATTCCTCCAAGGCATTCAAAATATCTCCACCTATGAACTCCCAACACTTCTAAAAATAAATTTAGTTGTAAAGCCATTTGGGCTAGGAGCCTTATCCAGAGACAATAAGAAGACTATTTTCTGAAATTCTTGAAGAGAGAAGGACTAGCTTGGAAAAAAAATATCCTAATTTGTGAGCATTCATGGGATTCCATCAAGAATTGTAGATTGAATTTGGCAGTTGAGTTGAGGTCTATTATTAGAAAGAAGATGAGATAAAAAGTTAAATACTTCAATTTGAATAATACTCTCATCAAAAATAGTATTTCCATTGCTATCCTGAATCCGAAAGATTGACTTGTTATGATTTTTCACCTTTGCTAAAATATGAAAAAAAAATTGTGTTACGATCACCCTCCTTAAGCCACATATCTCTAGATCTTAGCCTCCAATAAATTTCTTCTCTTTTTAAAACTTCATCAAGATTGTTTCACAAGTTATTTTGAAGATCATATGTTTGACCTGAGAGACCATAGTGGATGATTGTATCATTAATATCATTCAATTGAACATCAAATTTGCTTTTTCTTAAAAAATATTCTTGAAATAACAACAGTTCTACTCCTTAATTTTTTTTTAGCAAATTTCAATTTTTGTGAAAGCTAATACTTCCTAGTTCCAAGAAAAAAAGGAGATTGACTCCACCAAATTTTAAGGAGAGGAAGAAAATAAGGATCTCTAAGACAAATATGCTCAAATTTAAAGTGAGGCTTTGGTCTTTTAAAATTACCCTGAGAAGGGATGGATAGGTAGACTAGGAAGTGACCTGAGCCTAAAATTTTAAAATCTGGGAAATGAAATGTCCCTTGTCAACAATCCATTTTGGATTAATGAAGAACCTGTCTAGTTTTTTTGCTATATGAAGGAAGCCTTTTCTTTTGTTAGTCCAGGGGATAGAACCATTAAAAGGGCGGCAATCATAAAAGACCATTTTGAGATGTACAAACTCTCTGAAGTCATCCATTGTTTTTAAACTAGGGGAAATGGAACCCTTTTCATCATCCAAGGACAGTATGGCATTAAAAACCCTACTACTATGATCACTTCAATCCTCGTGGAGTATGGGACTTGAGATAAAGATGTCCAAATATTTTTCTTACTTACAATAGAGCTATGTCCATCAACATTTATTAGCAAAAAGGAGAGATAAAAAAAGGACACTTTCACCAAAAGCTAGTTTGCATTTGAGTTGACTAGAGATACCTACACCCTTGATTTCCTCACCAAGATAGCCATGCCTTCAAAAGCACCAATTGAAGGAGATTGGGCGGCTGACCAAAGATGCTAGTTTTTTAAATAATCATTTGAATGCTTAGATGAAATCTTTGCTTCCTAAATTAAAACCACATTCACCTCACAATTATCGAAATTAATTTTTAAGAGGAATCCTTTGTTAGGGGCATTGATGCCCCTAACATTCTAGGTTAGAAGTTCTATTGTATCCTTAGAGAGAGATATGCCCTCCTAGACCCTGAATACTACTTCATGATGAAGATTGAAGCCACTTAATTTGATTTACTTGGCTTGAAAGTGAAATAAAGCATAGTCTAAATACTAACAACAATTTCATATTTAGTTTTCTTCCTCTTAGGAGGTTATCCTCTATCTCTTTTGATTTAGAAAGGTGAATCTTTTGGTTTCTCATATTCGCATTCTCATATTTGCACTAGGAAATAGACATTTTTTTAGCAAACAATGAGAGATCATCTTGAGATGTAGTCAAGAAAGAACCTTGGGTATTCTCATTCTCGTGGAATTCCTCAACAACTAATTCTAAAATTTTGTTTTCTATTACTTGCAGCATCCTAAAATTGTACCCCTTGTAATTTTTTATTGCATTTGGGTCTTCGACTTAGTGTTTGCACACCTTGGCCTAATCGGAGACCTAATTATGCTCATACATGTCATAAATACCATCTAGCTCAAAGATGTACCTCATTGCCACCTTGATCCTACCCCAAAATAGGACAAGACCAAGGCATGGTGCCCTAGTCCTCACCAGGACTAGGGCATGGTGCCTTGGTCCTCCCTAATGGGGACCTATTTTGGACCCCCTGTCCTATCTCAAATTTGAGTGAGAAAACATCCCTCCATTTTGGGTCATGTTAGAAAATTAAATCATTTTCCCTTCAAGAAAATATATAAGAGGGATTTTCCCTCTCATTTGATGATCATCAAGAATCCACAAGCACACACAAGAGGTCTTCAAGCATCCAAGAGATCAAGCATTCAAGCACTCAAGAGAAATTGAGAATTTTTGGTCTTCCTTCAAGCATTGGAGTCGCATTAGAGTCAAGATTTCAAGTATTTAAGAGGCGATCACTATCCTAATTCTTGAAGTCCTAATTCCATGTGGAGGCAAGAAAAAATTCACAAGGTATAAGCATTTCATTTTCAGTCAATTCAACACCCCCTCAAAGAGGAGGATTTCTACTTTTAGTCATTTCAATTACATTATTTCAACCACTTGGTTAATTCCAAAATCAAGGTTTGACCTAAAGTCAAGCCCATATCACCAACACATTTCCCTTTCCTTCTATGTGCAAAAAAATAGGTGTGCATCTCTCAGGATAAGCTTCAAACACAAAGACGAAAAAATCCTTTTCGAAGATCGAAAATTTCAAAGGACCAAGAGTGGGCATCCTGGTCCCTACACACGATCCCTGCTACTTTTGGTAGTTTTCATAGAGCAGCTCTGAATCATCTCAGACTTCTCAAATCCAGGTACATGAAAAAATCCTGAATTTACAACTCACCGTTTTCTCATATTTGTCTTCATTTCTTGCACTTAGTCTTAATTCAACTAGTCAACTTACAAAAGAGGTTCAAACACATTCCATCTAAATTAATTTTCTTAATATTCAATCCTAATCTGGTTAGTGACTGAATCTAGTGTATTTTCCCCCTCTCTTGAATGTAAAGGCATCTCCCCATCCAAGCAAAAATAAGTGATTTGGTGATTTCTCCTTCTATCTTGCAAATTGTCAAGTCACCTAATTTTCCCCTTTACACTACTTGAAGAAGGAGCATTCCAACCAAGTTCTCATAGTTATCTTCTTGAGAGAAATTATTGAAATCCTCTCTTGTCATACCGAAAGGAAGTTTCCTTTTGAAACACCAATACTTTAATTTTGAGTCAATAGATCTTCCCACCCCCTAGGAAAATAAAGATGAAGGTGTATGCAAGAAGAGCTTGGAATCTAAAAAGAAACCTATCTTTATGACCAAATGGAAAGAGAGAGGGAGACCTCAAAAAATCACAAGGGAGTGAAAAACCAGAAAGTGTGAGGGATTTTATAATCCATCAACAACGCCAATGAAGAAGGAGAGTCATTTATCCTCGTAGGAAGAAAAACTTCTTAATTTCCAAAACTCCTTATAGGAGTGGAAAAAATTACACAATATTCTATATCTTCCTATCTAATATCGGAAGGGAGAGTGTATTTTGTGCCCCTCATAATTTTAATATCAAGAATTTGATAAGCCTAATTTTGAGATGAGATGCCATGATCACTAGCAAGAGTTGTGTAGTTTATCTCAAGTAAAGAAGGGGTATCTTGAGAAAAAATTTCACCCATTAGAGACTGGAATTGATTCCCATTAAAATAGAAAATCGATCTCTTAAGATGATCTGAAGTGTCTGAATGGTTAATTTCTACTGGTTGGGGATTGTTCCCATCATTCTTTGACAAATCCTGAGAGGTATCCCTTGTCAAATGCATGTTTTCTGAAGACTTCCCAATATCTAAAACCACTTTCTTAGAAGGTTAATTAAGCTAGGTATCAGCAATAACCTTGAGGGCCATTGGTAGTATCATTGTCATAGGAACAGGAGAGGGCATTTTAAGAGCACAAGACTCAGCCTTAGTAGAGGGATCTTTGCAGACTCGAATATATTCTCCAACATAATTGTCATGTAGAAGAAATTAAAACACCCCAAAGAATCCAATCTAGAGGCAACTAAATTAGGGGCATCAATGACCATGCTCTATTCCCATAAGCCATATGGGAAAAAGAACAATGTTGTGTCACACTTTTACGAAGGAAGTGGCCAACACAACTAAAACTATTTAACTTAAACTACATAAAAGTGACATTTCAAAATTAAATTTCAAAATGATGTAAACTAATCAAATATAGAAATATCAGTAAAATTTATGTCTATTATTTTTTAATTTTTTTAGAAAAAAATTGACATTTGTTTTATATATTCAAAGACAGGTTTTTTATTGCTAAAAAATGTTTAAAATTAGGGGTTCTAGTCGACGTCACTAAACAAAATGAAAATAAACTTTTTTTTTCTAATTTTCATTTTCCAAATAGAGGGCATATATATGCAGTTTAAAAAAAAAAAAAAAATTGATATATGTTTTTCTCGTAATAATATTTTAAAGTCCAACATAGCTGAATTTGGTAGTTTTCATTTAACGTCACCTTTTGTATACTAAATTTATGATTATCAAAAAATAAATTATACCCTTTTGGAGAAGATTCTGTCATCTAGTGAAAAATATATTTTTAAAATTTTTTAAATATCATTTAATATTTTTTTAATTTCTAATCAACTTCTTTTTTAACTAAAAAAAACGTACTCACAATGTTTAACTAATAAAAAATTACTAAAATTAATCATAATATTGAAAAAATTATATTTCTAGATTCATGACTTCGAGCTCTACAAAAAGGTATTTTTAGGTTTTTGTAAAAAAATATTCTTCCTGAAGAAAAATTGAGTAGAAGTGAAAATTTTCAAAAATACAAACAAAATAGGTGATTTCACTGACACATCACTTGCCACATAGGTGAGTCCGAGTTCGGTCGAACTGACTTTGACCAAACTAAGTTCAGCTTAACTATTTTGAATTGTTTTAAAAAATTCTAAGCTCAAGCGCTCACAAAAATTGAGATAATGTAGCCATTAGTCTGGTCGAACTAAATTATGTCGAACTCTTGGTGCCATTTAGGCACCACGCCAATGACACGAGATGCCACGTGGCTAGGAGGTATTTTGGGCGGACTCAATCTGACTAAACTTAGTCTAGCCGGACTACCCCCAGTTAGCCCTAAGTGCGACACAGCTTCATCCTTTTGCCCATATTTGGATTGGAAGTGCAAATGAATTGGAAATGGCTTAGAAATATCAAACAAAACATAGAAATAGATAGTGAATCAAGATTTATCAAAAGAGTACAGATCATGCCCTAAAAAAATTCCCATTTGATTGGACATAATATCAATCAAGTCCAACTCACGTTATTCTAATGATATAGAGAGAAGATTGACCCAGAATAGAAAGAATCTAGGGGAGCAAGAGGACAGGAAAAAATTTGGGGTCTAATTCTGAGTGTATAAGCCAACACCATCCATAAACCAGGACTTTTTTTCAATAATAGCATCTCTATCGCCATAACAAGAGAAAATGACAATAAAGAAACCATTCCCCTTGTCTATGTTGAAAACTTCATTTAGGCCTTTCCAAATTTTAAAAACCTAATTAGATAATGCATCTTGAGAAGGAGAACTCCTTACCTCAATATTATCAGTTTATTTCTCTACTTCATTTTTTACTATGGCAATATTGACCTAATTCAATCCCAAGACACACAAAAATAGTCATATAATTTAAATGTTTCAAATTCTAACATCTGCACTGATTTCTACAAGTTGTTATCAGTTGACATGATAAAAATTTATTAAATATTATTAGGTTAACACATTTAAAAATATTCAATGCGCACACAATTTTATATAGAAGAACAATCATGTCCTATATTTCTTTTGAAATATAAATATAGGATTAGATCTTTATTATCATCATCTAGGGTATATGCATGTATGTGCATATGTTATCTTCAATATCACTTTCTATTAGTATAAGATGCTTAGTAGTTTGAGCTAATAGAATAGGTATTCATGTATCAAGCTAACAAACTACTAATGAATTTCTTTAGACTCAATCTTGAAAGATTTTTAAAAATTTGGAGGTGAAGGAAAGCAATTCTAAAGGTGAACTTTCACAAAATCATTCTTAGAAGAAACATATTACATCCACATGGTGAATTAAGTTCATGACAATTGAAATTGAACCTACAAAGCTCAAAATTGAACAACATGGTCTTTGAAATATCTCAAATATAATTAAAATAGTCATTAAACCAAGACATCATTTTCTTAATGGTGATGATTTAACTTGAAACATCATCGGACCTTAGATAAGTTATAAATCAAAATAATAATACTATACACATGATAATAGATCAAACTATGTTGTGAGTTTCCCCATGTGCACCTATTTGACAGTTATGTATCAGTAATGGGCCTATCCCATCTTTATTTAATCATAACATAATAGATCAAATTCAAAAATATTTATATTCATTGTGACCATCACTCTTTCATCATTAATTGTAAAACTAATAATTTTACTACATCGATACCCACAGTATGATTAATAATTCATATTTGATTTATTATGTTTTATTTCCATTTAAGCCCTTTTTATATAATTGTTAATTCTCTACAATCTTAGATCCATAAGCAAAGGGAAAGACCAATAATGTAAGATGTTTTTAAAAGAAAAATGGTTAGGAATTGAAGAAAATAAATAGCTTGGATATCAATTGAAGAAAATTTAAAAAACACATAAATTGTTACATAACAATAAACAAACACAAATTGTTCAATAGCAGGTTTTCTCTTAATTCAAATGAATTACAAAACTTCATCATCATATGATCAATGATCTAATGATGAGAGATAAAGATTTCGTTACAATCTGTTTCTTTATATAAAGGTCTTTGGTACATGAATGTCTCGTAAAAATAGAAAAACAAACATGCATATTCATGCACAAGCATATTTAACTTTTTTATGCAAATTATAATTTTAGAAAAGCATATGCTTAATTGTAGCACATGAGAGAAATTAATAAAATTCTATTTTTATCTTGTATAATAGATCGGAATTCAAACTGTAGTTGATCCATGCATGTGAGAAAATTAGCATGCCAATGCGAATAAAGATCGGGGATTGGGGCAGGCAGTGAGGGGGTTGGCAGTGGCATACCTTTGTGAATGAAGAAATTTGTGAACTTCGATAAACATTCCAGGTAAAAAAACAAAGTTCATTCCAAAAGATATTATTTTGAGTGCAAGGATATAAGGTGACATAAATCGAAGGTGATGTATATGCAGATGCTTCCATTTGAGGACGAAACGCTTAAACTTTAGAACATCCTCATGAAAGGCATTCATAAATGATGTTTAAGAAGATTTTACTTGTTTTAAGGCGACTATCAATCATCTTGACGGTGTTCATACTGATTCACTTCAATCTCTCTGGATGATTTACGCAGTCATCAATATTGATGGATCAAGCCACCTTTTACTAATAAAACCTTCTTGTAGAAACTTTTATAACAGAAAAACAAATTAATGACATTAATACACGTCATATGCTCTTTCTGATTTGACCAAGGAAGGTTCCTTCTATTGAGTTAGCCATTATTTATCTGTAAAGATAAAGATTTCATAATATAGGTAAGGAATCCATGTTTTGTAGATGGAAGCTTTTGTTGCCTATTTAAGTTACATGTCAAAAGGACCTAGATATCATAATAAGATTGGTCTCAGCTTTGTGAGCATCAGAAGTGCAGTGGTTAATAAGAATGGCATAGATGTAACAAAGCTTACCCACCTCGCACTTCCAAACTGGTAAAATTCAGTCATTCAGCAATGTGATTTTGTTCTTTTGGTCTTCAACTGTTGAATAACGAAAGACTATTTTATGTTTACTGAAATTATATTATTTAGTTGTCTATCGTACTATTACCACCTGATTATTTTGCATTTTGTAAGTTTTATTGTCTTTTGCATTAACATGGATATTTAGCCATGGATCCAGGTGGGTTTAAATTTAGGAGGGAAGCATTCAATATTCTTATTCTTGTTTGAAGTTGGATTATCAAATTACTATTTTTTAACATTTTGCATTTAATATAAATCAAATGAGGATGGAATTCTAAACTATAGAGAAAATGTAGAAATCTAAAATGCAACTCTTGTCTCCAACTGAAAACTATTTCTTGATTATAGATATTGTATACCATAGCCTTAATAAGAGGTTTTAAGTGGGACACTAATTTATCCTAATAGTGAATGGATTGTCATGTGTTTGACTCCTTGTTTGTACAAGTGAAATGTTGTTATGGTATTAAAGCTAGAATACAATAGAATACCAAACATCTACTTTGTGGTTTAAAAGGAGTATTGGAAAATGAAAAAATAAAAGTATCTTTATTAAATATTTTTGTCATCTTTTATAAATAGAAAAATATATATATATCATTAGAAATAATATAATATGAATATATATACATAATTCAAAAATACCTTTATTTAATTAAGTAGAATTATCCTTTCAAATAACTATTAAAATTAAATTTAAATAACATTCAATATTTTCAAAACAATTTTAAATTTAAAGAATCTCCTCGAGATAGAATATAAAGGTGAGCTCAAATATCCATCAACTCTTATTCTCCTAAAATTATATTCTACCACATTTTGAAATCGAAGTTTGAAGGAAACAAAAGAACAAAACTGAGAGGAAAAACATCGTATCTTTTTGACCAATATCTTAAGGACGAACAATGGAAAGGTGGAAACAATAAAAGGAATAAAGAGATTTATCTAATTATAGAGAAAAAAGAAAAGATCGGATTCCATTGTAGATATTGTTTTAAAGCGTATAGTATTTGGTGACGTAATTCCAATAACGTAATTCCTATACCTCACAAAAGGTTCCCATTAAAATAAATGCTCGAAGATGATTCCTCTTTTTTAAAACCACTTAAAAAACCAGTGGACGGTGACGATACTTATTCACTTCCAACACAATCCACAATATTTGGTGCTTGAGTCATTTCTGTGGCTTTCAATTTTTTTATTAAATATTTTTCTAAAAGCTTAAAATACTATTGATAAAACTGGAAATGTGCCTGGCAAGTCAGTAGGCCCATGGCCTCTTATCTTCAAGAGAAAAAATTAAGAATCTTCCTTTTTCTCTTCCTATCGCGATGAATGGCAGGAAACACGTCATATGTTTAAGTAATGTACGAATGTCTGTGTAGAGATAAGATTTCATTAGATGGCTAAGGATTCTTTGATTGTAAGTAGATGCATTGTAGATTGACATTTTTGTTGTCTATGTAAGTTACAAGTCGAAAAGAAGTAGATAAGGCAATTGGTCTCAGCATCAGAAGTGTAATGGGTGATTGCAGGGAAGATCCGGTGCACAGGAGATGCATAGCTTCAAGCCTGGTGAATGTTGTATACCTCCTTGAAACCAACGAAAACCAGGCTAAAGAATTTTGGTACTTGCTTCAATTTGAAGTGAAGCAAACTGTAATTGACGACCATGACAACTCTATATATGGGACTGTTTTTCAGTGGCGTGGAAGAATGAAAGCACGTCCAGGTGGGCCTCCTTCTGAAGTAGTTGCGTTCAGAGGTACGCTTCTTCGACCAAGAAATATTTTTCATAACTTGGTCGAAGAGTTTAGGGTAGCCATTGCACACTATGATTGCATATCCAGGGTCGAAAAGGGCTTACAATTCCTAAGAGTGAGCCTTTATGATAATGGGTACAACAATGTTTGGCTTGCAGGGCATTCATTGGGAGCTGCTATTGCATTGGGTATAGCAATGAATCTGCAGAGGGATGCACGTCATATTCTTGAAGCACATCTTTTCAATCCTCCATTTATTTGCCCTACAGTTCCACAGTTGAAAGTAATTGAAAAGAGTAGAAGTTGTTCAGCGTTGAATAAGGTATTGGAAACAATCAGAGATCGCTTGAGTTGTACGCTAAATTCGTTGGTATTAGCGATTGGGTACCCAACATCTATGTGAACCAAAAGGATCCCATTTGTCAGAATTACGTTCACTATTTTGAGGTGTTAATGGGTATATATAGACATAGAAGTCATCTGCTTTATGAGAGTATGAGCCCTTGGCATTTAGTTCCCTCAGCTATGGTGATTGTGGCAACTAAACATTTCTTTCACAACCATCACACTATTCGTCAATGGTGACATAAGGATCTTCGTTTCAATAGTATTGAATATATCCCTCCAGATGAAGTTATTCAAAGTGTTAAATATAACCTTCCAGTTGAAATGATTGAGTAAAAATTCCAACACCTTCACAAAAGACTGCAGCTTCTCATCTTTTATTGACGGAAAAGAAGGGTATAATACAATAGTGATAGCACTACTCTCTTTCACATATGCATTTGTATATTTGAATAGTTAGTGTATCGATATCTTTCTCTTTCACATATTTAATGTTGGTTAACAGATTTGTTTTTTTCTTAATTTTTATATATGTTTTTAAATAATGATTTGTGCATACCTTTTATGAAAAAACAAATAAACTAATAGTTGGGTGAACCGAGTTTAGGTTTACCCTGAGTGCAACTTCTCGTAAGATGTTTTAAAAAATTTTATGCAGATTACTCAAAAACAAACACACTCTTCACCAGAAAGTGAGAAAGGCTTTCACATTCATTTGTCACCACAAAAAGAATGCTACAAGATATTTATTAACAAGTGTAAAGCTCACAACCTTTACTCTTGCACATATCCATACAATATAAAACTTATTCCACCCAAAATACTCAAAGCAGTGTAAATGTTGATCGATTCTCGCTCATGCCTCAAAGGACAAGGGGGATCAGAGCCATTTAAACAACAATAAAGCACCTTTTAAACAAAAGAAAATCAATGAATTCACAGACTAAGAAAGAATTGGTAATAAAATAGCATATTTTGCACATAAGAATACATCCCAACAGAGATTGCTATATATTTCAAACACACAGATTTGAAGATCGTATCAAAATATTATTTCATTCGAGTACCAAAAATGTCTACACTGAAAATCCATAGAAAAATTAGTTTGTTCCTTTCAATCAAAAAATTTTTGGACCTTTAAAAAGACTTTCAGAACCATATAAATAGCCGCCAGGCTATGATAGTCTATTACAAATAAAACAAGAGTTAAATGATTAACTCTATCCCATAGTTAAAGAAGTTTAGTTTCTTAAAACTGAAAAAGCAATAAGTAAACTAGAAAAGCAGCATGAGCCACGAGCAAAAGAGGCACGATCAGACTTCAGCAGATGGCTTCAACCTATTTGCGTTGTGATGTGGAAGTACTTTGAATATTCTGCCATTCCAGGTGAGCTGAAGAGAAGCTCAAAATGAGTTGATAATGTGGGAGGCCTATATGTAAGATTCATTTCTTCCATACCTCTTTCCTTTTTCTTACCTGTAGGACCTTACCCTTATGCATTTCCAAATGATCGAAGCAGACAACCAACATGGATTCAATTCTTGCAACCTTTGAGGAATCTTCAATTGTCAAGGACTTTGCTTCCTAAATCTGTTGTACTTGATCTCTGAAAACTTGGATCATGTCAGATGAATTCTCAAATGTTTGATTAAGGAATTCAAACGGTTCAATCCTGACCGTTGAGCACACTAAATTAAATGCAGCAAATCTTGATCCAAACTCAAGACTTTCTCCATCATCCATTTCCATCGATTTTATGGCGGCTGATAACCTATCACATGTTATCACCATTTTACAGACTTCACACATTCCCGAGGTAGATGGGAACAATCTCCTTCATGCAAGACCCTTCACACACACAAGCTTACGTGGCAACACGATCTGTTCTTCATTACAATGCTAACTCATCACACAATGTCACCAGTTGAGCCATACAGGCTTGAAGCACATCAACCGGAAACCCTGAAGTTGAGACTACCAACCAGTAGTCATACAACACTTCTATGTGTTGGTTCCCATAACCATATGCCGGTTCACCTTGA
Source organism: Cryptomeria japonica (assembly GCF_030272615.1). Lineage (NCBI taxonomy): Eukaryota > Viridiplantae > Streptophyta > Pinopsida > Cupressales > Cupressaceae > Cryptomeria > Cryptomeria japonica. Next base: position 24,437 of record NW_026729022.1, on the reverse strand, counting down.
ACAAGCACACCGCTTCACTTTGGCACAAATGTCGGTTCACAGTGTTATACCGGTTCTCGCATATGCCGGTTCACACCTCTTCAACATATTGACATCAATGACAACATATAATGTCATTATGTCCACATACCGGTTCACATAATGCCAACAATCTCCCCCTTTGGCATTGATGGCAATATGCAAAGATATCTCTCTGCTTCACATCTTCTCCCCCAATGTCTGCAGATATCTTCTCCGCATCACATCTTCTCCCCCTTTGACAACAATGCCAAAGTGGAGGCACAAGTTTCCCTGTTCCATTATGCTGCTCCCCCTGAGGAGTAGCATCCTTCACACATCAATCCTAAAGAAAGATTTGACTATGCAATACATGACTGATGTGGAGCATATACCTTTAGTTCACCTCCGAAAGGGGCAATACCCCTAATCCACCTCTTAAGTATATGAATGTAGTCTTTGGGAGAGGCTTGGTGAATATGTCTGCTAACTGCTCCTTACTGGAAACATGCCCCAGTGCAATCTCTTTGTTCTGAACCTTTTCCCTCAAGAAATGATACTTAAGCTCAAAGTGTTTGGTTCTAGAATGTAAAACCGGATTCTTGGAGATATTAATTGCACTAGTATTGTCACAAAATATACTTACCGGTTCAGATACAGGAACTTTGAAGCCATTCAATACATGCTTCATCCAAATTGTCTAAGTACAATTCATGAAAGCTGCAACATACTTTGCTTCCACTGTAGACTGAGAGATACAACTCTGCTTCTTACTCATCCATGAGACTAGTCTACCACCGAGGAAGAATGCACCACCGGTTGTGCTCTTCCGGTCATCTACATTACCAGCCCAATCAGCATCTGTGAACACTTTCAAGTTGAAATCCTTGTTGTATGGATACCACAATCCATAGTCAACAGTTCCCTTCAGATACCTAAGAATCCCCTTGACTGCAACCAAGTGGGATTCTCTTGGACTTTTCTGGAACCTTGCAGTAATGCCAATTGCATGTGCAATATCCGGTCTGCTATGCACTACATAATGCAATTTACCAATCATTGATCGGTATTCCTTTTCATCAACCAATGCTGAGTCATCCTCTTTGGATAGTTTACAACTGGTCACCATCGGTGTCCCAACCGGTTTGCTATCTTCCATGCCAAAATTCTTCAACACTTCTTTGACATATTTGGACTGAGTGATAAAGATTCCATCCTTCATCTGTTGGATCTGCAATCTAATGAAGAACTTAATCTCCCCTATGAGTGACATTTCAAACTCTTTCTTCATCTCATCTGCAAATTCATGACTCATCTTGTCATCTCCACCAAAGATAATGTCATCAACAAATACCTCACAGATCAGGATCTGATCTCCTTCAGACTTCAAGTAGATATTGTTATCTTCACTTGTTCTTTCAAATCCAATCTTCACAAGATGGGAATGCAAACGTTCATACCATGCCCTAGGTGCCTGCTTTAGTCCATATAGGGCTTTATGTAGCCTACATACCATGTCACTGTCTTCAGATAGGGCAAACCCATCTAGTTGCTCAATATACACCTCCTCTTCAAGTACACCATTTAGGAATGCAGATTTTACATCCATTTGATATACTTTGAAACCTTTAAAAGCTGCATATGCAAGAAGCATACGGACCCCTTCCAATCTGGCTACAGGAGCAAAGGTTTCTCCATAGTCTTCTCCTTCTTCTTGAGCATATCCGTTGCACACCAATCTGGCTTTGTTTCTAATCACTGTGCCATCCTCATTTAGCTTATTTATGAAGACCCATCTGGTACCAATGACATTTTTATGCTCTGGTCTGGTTACCAAAGACCATGTACCATTTTTCTCTATCTGGTCAAGTTCCTCTTCCATTGCCTTGATCCAGTCTTCATCTTTATGTGTCTCTTTGAATGATTTAGGCTCAAATTCAGAGATCATATATGAGTTTTCTCAGACCTTTCTTCTTGTAAGGATTCCTGCATCCTTATCACCTATGATCTGATTAGGATCATGATTCAACTTGACATACCGAGGAATGGTCTTGATGGATTCCTCTTGCTTTTCTTCTTCATCCTCATCTCCATCAGTATCAGCATCTACATTTGTCGGTGTAGGAATATTGTTAGTGGTACTCGGTTGACTAACAACCAATTCCCAAAAGGTTGCAACCGGTTCGTTTACCACTTGCTCACTGCTAGTTTCCTCAGTTTTCTCAGAGGTTTCATCAACTCTTACATTGATGCTTTCCATAATTCTCTGAGTCCTATTGTTGAAACACTTGAGAGCTTTGCTCTTGGTGGAATATCCTAGGAATATTCCCTCATCACATTTCGCATCAAATTTGCTCTGGTGTTCACTCCTCTTGATGTAACATTTGCTACCAAACACTCTAAAGTAGCTAACCATAGGTGTCTTACCGGTCCAATACTCATAAGGAGTTTTATCCTTACCTTTCTTGATGAGTACCTGGTTCATTGTGTAGACTGCAGTGCTCACCGCTTCTCTCCAAAAGGTGTGAGCTACCTTTCCTTGAATCAACATGGTTCTAGCTGCTTCAACCACAGTCCAATTATTCCTCTCTTCTAGGCCATTCTATTGTGGAGTCTGGGGGGCAGACAATTGCCTCTTGATGCCATGTTCTTCACAGTACTTGTTGAATTCACCGGAAGTGAATTCCCCTCCTTGATCAGTTCTCAGGCACTTGATCCTTTTATCGCTTTCCTTCTCCACTAATGCTCTGAAAGCTTTGAACTTTACAAAGGCTTCAGACTTGTCTTTCAAGAATGTGACTCACATCATTCTTGAGCAGTCATCAGTGAGAATCATGAAGTACCTATCACCCTGCACACTTCTAGTTTTCATAGGACCACACAAATCAGTATGCACAAGATCAAGCAAGTTGTCAGTAGTAAAAGATTTGCCTTTAAAGGTTGAGGAAGACATTTTCCCCAATTGACACTCTCTGCACAAGGTATTATCTGGTTTGCTTAGCACCCGCAACCCTCTGACTGCCTTGATCTTACTAGCCTTCACAATGTTATCAAAGTTTACATGGCAGAGTCTCCTATGCCATATCTAGCTATCATCAAATTTAGCCATAAGACATGTACTTATATTTGCATTCAGATGAAATAGGTTACCTTTGGTCTACATGTCGGTGGCCACCAAGTCACCACTCTTTTCTTTGATTTTGCAAACTCCATTCTTGAATTTCAGAGTGAGACCACTATCATTTAGCTGGGCAACACTTAGGAGGTTGTGTCTAAGACCATCAACCCAATACACATTGTCAGCACTACTCTTTCCATTCAGAGAGATGGACCCTTTGCCTTTGACCATGCATGGTGCATCATTTCCAAAGCGAACCATAGCACCATCATACTCCTCCAAGTATAGAAACTTGCTCTGGTCACCAGTCATATGGTGAGAATAGCCACTGTCAATGATCCACTCATTGGAATTATCAAACCGGGAGACAAGAGCCTTCTTGTCAGACACATCTTCTTTGACAGCAACAAACACAATATCTTCATTTTCTTCATCCTCTGATTCTTCATCTGTGACACCTTCATCAACTGCCACAAAACAGTTTCTCCGGTTTCCTCCTTTGAATTTCTTGAACCTTTCCGGTTTGTCCTTGTTGTCGCCATTAGGATAGTTTACAGCAATATGTCCTATCCGATTGCAAGAAAAGCATTTCAAAGGTAGCTTACCTTTGTATTTGTCGGTTCCTTTTGGAAGTTTCCTGGAAAGGAGAGCTTTGAATGCCATCAGAATCTCCTCATCATCCTTTTCTCTGCTCTGTCTTGGTTCACCACTAGTGCTAGCTTCTTTTCCTTTTCTGGATGGTGCAGCAGAAGCTTTAAAAGTTGATTCAGTCTTTTGAACACTGCTATCAAAACTATTTAGCTCATAGGTTGTCAACTTTGCTATGATGGAGTCTAAGGATACCTTAGTCTTGTCTATTGATCTCAGCTCCTGAATAGCAGCAACCCTTATTGCATAGACCGGCAATAGGGATCTTAGGACTTTGCTTACCACAGTGGAGTCTTCTATTTTACCACCTGCACTCTTGATATCTCCAACAACGGTTTTGATTCTTATTCCATACTATTGAATGGTCTCACCTTCAACCATCCGCATATCTTCAAACTTCCCTCTCAGGATTTCTTCCTTCGCCTGTTTTACATGCTCATCACTGCCATAGATATTTTCAAGGGTATCCCATACCTCTTTGGGATTTACCTTGTCCTAAACATCAATAAACTCAATGTCGGATAAACTACTAATTAGGGCTTCCATGACTTGCCCATTCTCCCGCATCTCTCTCTTTTGGTCATCGGTAAGGGTACCAGTAGGAGCAACATAGGCAGTCTCAACATAGCTCCAATGTTGAGCACCCATGCTTCTGATGAATATTTTCATTCTGTCTTTCCATATACTAAAATTTTCCCTGTTAAACTTTGGACCTTCCCTCTTCATCATTTGATTGGGATCTTTACCTCAAGCGGTTAAGCTTATAACACAGAGGACCTGGAGGATGCTCTGATACCAATTGATAACTCAATGATGAGTGAATAGTACCAAACTGGTACTCAGAGGGGGGGTGAATCAATACAGGCAAAAAATAGTCCTAAACCAGTTTGACAGTAGACACTTCAAATGACTAGCAAACAGTAACACCGGTTTGAAACAGAGTGCAACCAGTAAAGCTAAGAACGTCTGAGACAAGCATTAACCGGTTACTCACTTAGCTTTTCACTCAACTCAAGACTACACTACCATTTCACCCTTATGCATAAATAGGTAATCTATCATCAGATCATAATAACAGCTAGTTCAACATGTTTTATTGACAGGCATAAAATACAGAACCATCATATGCTTGACAGACAATAGCAAAGCATCACACATGACACACATATTTTTCACGTGGAAACCCAAATGGGAAAAACCATGATGGGGATGAATACCCACAAGCTATTTTTGAACTCTTTAGAAGTCCGCTCTGTTAGAAGCCTTGTCCAGTTAGAGACATTACAATAGGTTCTGCTAGGAACCGATCTTGTTAAAGATCACCCGATTAAGGGATGGCTACAATACCCGGTTAAGGGTTAAACCCTGTTAAAGGTTACCTTGTTAGAGGATTTCAAGAACTCGATAGCTAAAGGATTCCAAACTCAGTAGCTTTGAATTACCTTGTTAAAGGATTTTCAGCAAGCCGGTTAAGGCTACCCTGTGAAAGGATTTTCCAACTGTTGAGGTGGTTAGAGATCAACAGGTATTACAATATCTGGTAACAGCACTCAATGCCAATGCAGATCCGCTTAAGCTCCTCTTCACCTTCTGCACTTACACTCTACAGGTATCACTTCTCTCCTTTTGGTCTGGCAAGAATCACGTATCCCTTCTCTTGGATACACACACGCAACTTTTTCCAACAACCCCAGAAAGAGACACAACATCGACCTTATAGGAAAACAGATAGGTCGATAGCATAAACCCTAAACCTGTTAGGTTAAGGAATTCAAATGGTTCAATCCTAACCGTTGAGCACACTGCATTAAATGCAGCAGATCTTGATCCAAACTCAAGACTTTCTCCATCGTCCATTTCCACCAATTTTATGGCGGTTGATAACCCATCACATGTTATCACCATTTTACAAACTTCGTACATTCTCGAGGTAGATAGGAACAATCTCCTTCATGCAAGATCCTTCACGCACACAAGCTTACGTGGCAACACGATCTGTTCTTCATTACAATGCTAACTCATCACACAATGTCACTGTTTGAGCCATACAGGCTTGAAGCACATCAACAAGAAACCCTGAAGTTGAGACTACCAACCGGTAGTCATACAACGCTTCCATGTGCCGATTCCCATAACCATATGTCGGTTCACCTTGAACAAGCACACCACTTCACTTTGGCACAAATGTCGGTTCATAGTGTTATACCGGTTCTCACATATGCCGGTTCACACCTCTTCAACATATTGACATCAATGACAACATACAATGTCATTATGTCCACATACCAATTCACATAATGCCAACATCTAACTCTTTCCCAACAGGCACTGCGTTCTCTAACACCTTGACTAAATCAGAAATATAGCTCCTTCCCTGCTGTGCAATTGATTCAAGCCATTCGCTAAAGACATATATAATCATTCGGCTCCTTTTAACCTAATCAAGTAACTTCTGGTTCATGGGTGATTTTGGATCAAATGATAAAGAAACTTGGGAAAGTGGGTGAGGATTTGGATTTTGGATAGCATTGATATATCGAGCCATATGTATTATAATCTGCTTCATCTCATTCTTGTCTTATTCATCCTTCCAAGTTCTTGTGAGGCTCCTTTTGGTTGAAGACTCCAAATGTTTAGCATCAACAGCACAAGAAGTTGCCCCTAGAGTTGCCCCTAAATCAATCTTTTCAATGATAAAATCTTTCTCAGTGATATTCTTAATCTCCTTATCAGTCGGGGTCTAGCCACTTCTGCAACCCAGTGTCTCATTTGCCCATCCACATCGATCATGGTTTTTGTTTTGAGTCTTTTGGACTTTGAAGTCCTTCCTAGGCACTTCCTAACCATATCCTCCATTGGAATTGAAATAGGAATTACATTCCTCTTCTTAGAAAGTGAAGCACGCAGCCACTTAGGAGTGGTGGATGTTTCCCTTGGTGACGATGATTGTTGGTTAATGGTGATAACGGCCATGGTATCCCCGAAATCCTTAGGTTGTTTGATTTCCTTTCCTTTATCTGCAACATCTGTGATGAGTTGATCCTGCATCTAAGTATCCATTACTTCTTGAATTTCTTCCTCAGGATCCAAGTCTAATACCAATGAACTTGCAAGGGTCTTTTGATAGCCTTTCCTACTGAGTGATCTGGTAACACGGGCAGAGGCGGAACCCAAAGAAGACTCTCCTAAATTTGCAATATTGGCCTTTTGCGTCCTTTGTTTTTCATCACCTACAATATCAATAGTAACATTAGAAGAAAGAAGAGATATTTGGGAAGTCGCTTGGGTTCGACCAACTCTCTTATCCTTAGGTGCTAGTATAAGATTTTTTTTTAAATGACGATCTTTCAACCATTTCTCTTTTCTTCTGATCACATTAAAGGTTCTGGCCTGAATGCTACCATCTCCCTTCCTATTCCAATCAATTTATGGGATAGGGTGTCCCTATATCCTTTCATCGAACTCAGGGTCAACTACTTCCTCATCTCCATCTTCTTGCACCCCAGAAACATTCATGGATAAGCCCATTGTTACAATTTGCTAAATTGTGAACCTTGACCACAACCTCCTTCTAACTTCAAACTCATCAGCACAGTTCTCCCAATAATCCTCCAATTGAGGTTCATGCTGAAAACCATTATCAACATCTAAATTATCCATAGCAAATCCATGACTATCAAATTTGTATCTGGCAACATACAACTCCAACTTGAACTTCTTGAGTTCAAGTTCAAGATTCAATTCGTCTTAAATAGATGCACAGCTATAGTGTCCAAGTTCTACAGGAAATACCACTTTGGACTCCCCTCCACTCTTTTTGTCAATATATGCTAGTTGACGACAGACTTCGATTAAAACATAACTATCCTAAACAAACCGAGGTAACCTGAAAGGTTAACCCTAAAAACCGCCAACTTGAATATAAGTGAACTGGGAGAATTGGATAAAGTAACTACCATAAATGTTGACGAATTCCATGGCCTCCGTTGTCAACCTCTTATTTGTGTTTCCCTGCAATTAGTAGACTAATCTCCCTACAAAAATGTCATTCCATCTCATAAAATTCTCTACTATTCCTACAAGTGAGGGTAATATTCATATACCCTTATTCCATCAATCCAAGGTTCATGATACAGGCTATTCCAATCCTGGGTACATGTAAGCATATAAAACAAATATAAAGACATAAAGAAACCACTCATTCCTGCAAACCTGTTCAGACTCTCGTGCAATCTTTCTGCAATTACCTGCCCCCAATCCAGGTAGGCGCTTCCGTTCAGCATGACTTGGACATAAAACTACATCTAGTTTTCCCAGTAGAAGATATGGGAATTCCCTTTTAACTTATTCAACAGAATGACAATGTCTCGCACCTCTGTTATGAATTTTTTTCTAGTAAGCGGCCTTGGCAACCTGGACCCTCCCTTTTGAATCTTCAATAACCAATTCCTGGCAATCACGCTTTTATAAGTACTCTTCTTCTCAAAAAAGAAAGAGTATGATGTGCCAATAGTCTAGTCCTCATATGGCTCCTTATGAGGTATACCCATGGCTTCCATTACGGTCTCCCTATCAATTTTAATAGCACTTTGCCATTGATGCTCCTGATACACCTGTGCTCTGCATCATACCTATTCATACATTTCAATAGTAACTTCGGGCATGGTGCAGCAATGGAAAATGGGACGGCCTCAATCAAACCACTCTTCACTATTCTCTCCATCATTGAATTCTGAATTGTGTTTTTGGCTCTCTCAATAAAATCGGAGAGATCCGCCAGGGCTAATGAAGTATCTCCCATCTCTGGGAGTGAACTAAATAGGCAAGAAGTGTGGCCTAATAATGGCCCCTCTCATTTTAAACAAACAATTATAGGAATGTAATGAAATTTTATACACAACAAAGGGGAATGAACAACAGCGAGCTCGAATTCTTGGAAAACTTTTGCGTGCAGATACAATACCTCCAATTTTCCTCGCTTGCATTACTACTGAGAAAATTCTAGAAATAATTGTTTTCACAACAAAGATAGACAAAATCACACTTAAGACTTAGTCGGTTGTACTAATTAAGTTCGTGTGAGTTATCACCTGATTTGATGTATACTCAGCATGCATTTAATTTCAGATCACTCCATCACACGACTCATGAATTATCATGATTGCTTGTCATAATTTTAGAAACTAACATTTTGAATCCCCGAAATATTCTCTTTTCCCGCTACCACATTCACTTTATGATGCATGTATCAATTTTACATAGAACTTCGATCTTTAAGAATTCAAACTTTGAAACTTGAACCAAGAACCAAGAGGTTCAAAGGTTCAATTTCAAAATTGAGAAATAACACAGAGCAATACAAAACACTGACTACGCGACAAAATAAATAACAGTTAACGAGCAAAAAGAGAACCAGCTTTGAACCTTGAACCTTCAACCAAAAAGGTTCTACGGTTCAAGTCCAATATGAATTGCAACAAAGCGCTCGCTTTACCATAAAACAAAGCCGCGAAGAAAAATCTTTAAAGCGCGTTTTGAACTTTGAACCTTGAACTTTGAAAAGGTTCAATGACTCGGGTTCAAAAAGAGGAAATAAATGACTGAAAGAGAAAATAAACACCATTTAGGTGACCTCCGAGTTTGAAATTTGCAAAGAAAATAGGGGAGGCTAACACTTATATTATTGAAATATAGACACAAATTTGAAAGGAGAGATAGAGAAGAGTGTGTGAGTGTAGGGCTTATCATCATAATGTAGCGTATATTATGTGCAAGCATTTATAATTAATAATTCTAGTTTTAATTTTATATTATTGTCTAAAAATAATTATTTAATTCAATATTTGAATATAAATATATCATTTAAAATTTGTATGTTGTTCTTATGTTTCAATAATCAAAGAAGAAAAATGACATCTAAAAATATCTAGCACACGTATTTATGAACCTCTTTCAATTTTGTTTCTTTCTACATAGTTTTGAATATCATATCATTCTAGGAAAAGTCTATGGTTGTGGTGGTAACCATGGGAATGTGAACTTGTCCCCTTCTAACTTAAAATTAAAACTTGAAATTGAACAATATTTTCTTTCTTAATCCTCCTATTTTAATAGAAATTGATTTTTTTTCATATAATAGATGTTACGTAATAGTAGCAAAATATATTCAATCCTCTCAATATCATGATCAAGAACACACATGTCCTCTATCACACCAAAGAATTAGAGAAATTTACAAAATAACATTCCAATTTGATGAAATGTAAGGATTTACAAATAAGTATTCATGGTTCCTTGCCTAGTAATTTTGGTCTTGATCAATTTCTAGGAATTAATTAGGAAGAACTTTTCTTCCTATGATCAATCAATATTGTTTAAGATATTATAAATATTATGAGTCTAATTATTTGAGAAAATTATAGTAGAATGTTATATATCAAGATAAGTTGTAGTAAAAAGCATTTTTGTATGCATGGATAAATAAAACATAGAGCATATATTCAAAACATATCTCCATCTAAGATCCATAAACTTTTCCTGTGATAAATATGAGAGCCAACATGAAGTTCTAGATAGTTCACTAACTAAAAATATTTTTTTCTAGATTTAACATTAGATAATATTTAAAATATTATGTATTTCATATTTATTATTTAATTAGTAAACTAAGTATCATCACTTAGTCCATTTACATTCTAAAAATATATATAAATTTATCAAAAAAATTAATAATTATTTAATTAAATTTAACAATGAAAGAAAATTCATCTTCCTTTAAAATAATGTTAAAGAATAGATAGAAGCACAAAAGAACATCCCAAAATATTACTCTTTATTAAAACCCAAAAAAAAGTAATGCTTATCGTGTTGGAGTCCTCTCATATGTCTAATGCTTACTTTTGTCTAAAAGTAATTGTCCCATATATATATATATATATATATATATATATATATATATAGAGAGAGAGAGAGAGAGAGAGAGAGAGTAAATTACATTTAGATGTATTTATCTTATATTTTCAAAATATATAATACCTTTTACAAATATTGATTTTTGCCCAACATCTTAGTAAGGTTACTATTCTTAATATTAAAGCATCACATTAATTAAATAAATTGAATATTTTATAATTCTTTCTTTCATAAGTCCTCACTCTTCTATTAACGTTTTTGCCAGTAGATTAAAATAGGAAGCAATGCGAGAGTAAAAGTGACATAGTTAAGTAATCTAAACATTAAGTTTATAATATATGTTTAAAACAATTACTTTTCTTAGTTCATTTTTTTATGACAAGGATGTAAGCTAGACACCCACAAAAGAGACCAAGATAGACCTAGACAAGGTTTTTAATAAAGAAGAGGAATATGTAGACCATTTTTCCAATAGATACAAAATATAACATCACAAGGGGAACAAGAATCATTTTCCTCCAAGTTTGTACATGGTAAAGCAATGAGAGAGGAATAATCAAATTATTTCGAATAGAGATGATAAAGGATATTATCATGAACATAGAAAATAAAAAGATAAAATATTCATCAAAATAATAATAATAAAAAAATTCCCAAAAAGGAAGGACAAAGGAATGGACAACAACCCACAAAATTAGTAGAAAAAAAAATGCAACAAATCACAAAAAACCTATAAAGAAAAACAAAATTGATAAAAATAAATAAAAAGGATGTGATTGAAACCACATCAAAATATATAGATGAGTTAATTCGAATAATAATAGCTAAATGGTGCAAGTTTTCCCTATGGCACTACTTATCTATCAAAAAATTAATAGTCATATGGTAAGTAAAGATGGATCATCATCCTCCATGTCACAATCATGGAATGGGGTAGAAACGAAGACAAATAAACAAAAGTGGAAAACAAAATGAAGTATAAAAATCACAAATAAGGAAAAACAATAATCAAAATAAGGATAAAAAGGAACAAAAGAAAAAACACAATAAAGTGGCAAGGAGTTGAAACAAAAAGAAGAGGATAAAAATGGGAAACATAAAGGAAAACAAAAAATTAATCTCTTTTTAATAATAAAAATATTTTTAAGTACATCATTGAGGTGAAAACATATATTAATGGGTTACAATAGTATGATACCAAGCTTATCTATCAATCAAAAAAATGATTTTTACTTCCACCTTTCATATGCAACTTGTAGTGTCAAGTGGAAACTAGTAAAGAGTATCCATCATTGAAATTTGTATGGTATTTTTATTATTTTAAATATTATAAGTGTCAATATGTGAAAGAACAAAAAATGATTTTGTGGTATACGATATTTTTGTCACTTCTTTTAAATGATTTTGTGGTGGAGATCAAATTAAATAAGAAATAAATTCACACTATAAAAACATCAAAAAAATAGGATGATGTTTGCTAGTGCACTTTGGATCTTACTAGCTCAAAGTTTTCTTTTAGGAATCTAGTCAAAATATCTTGATTATACATTATAATCTATTCTCCCTTTATTTTTAGATAAATGTGTTTTAATATTACATAACATATCTATCCTTAATTATATTTCTTTTTTTTATATAAGACTTTATAATTATATTTCTTATAGTCTAATCTTTGTACCACTCATCCAATCCTCTATGTCCTTACCATCTTCTCACTTGAATAATGCATACTAATATTTTATTTAATGTAGACATATGAAAAAAATATTAATACACTTTATTCTCTGAGATTGTTTATTCAAAAATATTTACATATACAAAACAAACACATAGTAAGTTGTCATTGGTACGCCACATTTTAATAACTCGAATGATTAGCATCATCACCATCTTTGTTATGGAGAACTACACTCTTTTGCAAGCGATTGAAATTGCAATGAGTGACTTCATCTGGAGGGATGTATTCAATGCTCTTAACTTGAAGATTCTTAGACCACCATTGACATATGCCATGATGATTACTGAAAAAATGTCTACCTACCCTAAATACCTTTGCAGATGGAACTATATGCCAAGGGGTTTTCTTTGTAGCCACTTCAAAACAAAAGAAGTACTTCATGCTTTCGTGGACCAAATGACTTTTCTGCTCATATATACCCTTCCATACCTCAAAATAGTGAAGGTAAGTAGCACAAATGAGATCCTTTTCATTCACATATAAATTGGGAATCCAATCACTATAACGAAGGAAATCACCATACAACTCAAGTAGTTTGCTCTCATCTTTCAAACCCATCTGAAATGCCAAAGCCTCGGAAGGGCCTTGAATATGTTTGCAAATTTCCTGCGATTGACTGCACTGAAAGGAAGGGGCACATTTACGTGTGCCAACTAAAATCTTCGCAATCCTCTCAAACACTTTCAATTGAGGAAATGTAGGAGATAAAAATGGAGGATTGAAAAGATGTGCTTCAAGTTCACGACGTTCTTTCTGCTCCAATTTTCTTGCTGCAGCCAGTGCAATGGCAGCACCCAATGAATGCCCTGTTATCCAAATATTCTGGCATCCATTCCTATGAAGACTATTTCTTAGGAAGGGTAAGCCCTTATCAATCCTTTCTATGGAATTGAAGTGTGCAATGGCTACCTTGAAATCCAGGATCAAGTCTTCTAAAATATTTCTGGGTCGAAGAAGCGTACCTCTAAATGCAACCACTTCTGAGGGAGGTCCACCTGGACCTGCTTTTTCTTTTCCACGCCACTCAAAAACAGCCCCATATACAGATTTGTCATGCTCGTCGATTGCAGTTTCCTTCACTTCAAATTGAAGCAAGCAACACAATTCCTTAGCCTGATTTGGGTTGGTTTCAAGCACGTACACAATATTCACCAGGCCCGCAGCAATACATCTTCTGTGTATTGGATCTTCCCTGCAAACACTCCATTCATGCCATTATACATAAATTTGTGGGCATTTCTATAAAAATATAGCAGGTCAATCTATACGGTCTAATAAAATTTTGTGTTGTCATATACTATTTAAAATTAAAAAATTGTTATATAGACCATCAAATTTCAGACCCCAGCTTTAAAGATATAATCTGTTGTCATTATTTCTTGATAATTAGTCATCTGTTGAGACCAAAAATTTATGTTTGTAATTCTTCTGGATTCGACTCTGTAGATTTTTACGTTGTCAATATGTCAGATCAAACACCATGATCCAACATCATGATGTTTGATCCGAAACGTTGACAACTTAAAATTCTACACAATCGAATCGAAAAGAATTACAAACATATCAATATATATTGTAGAAACTTCATGAATTCAACCAAAAATTTAATTCACATTTACACACCCAAATTTCGAAAAAAAACAATCATTCCAATTTTTATTGTATTGTAAAAGTATGCTAACAATAACATTTGGAAATAGCAGCTAGAAATATGACAAAGTCTATGGTACACAGCATCTGTAACCAAGAAATATTTTTCAATTGGAGACAAGAACTACACATCATGCATAAAGTAAAGGTTATGTATTGTATTGTAAAAGTATGCTAACAATAACATTTGGAAATACCAGGTAAAACTAACAATTGGAAATAGCAGCTAGAAATATGACAAAGTCTATGGTACACAGCATCTGTAACTATGTGTGTGAAAAGTGGACTAAGAATCTGTGTCTGTAAGACATAATTTAGAGTATTACAGTAACCAAGAAATATTTTTCAATGGAAAACAAGAACTACACATCATACATAAAGTAAAGGTTATGTTTCAACATTTTCTCTCGAATTTAGAATTCCTGCCTCTTTTGATTTATATTAAATGTAAAAGATAAAAAAGCAGTAGGAGATATCTAAGTAGTTTGATAATCCAAATTCAAACAACAGTAAGAATATTGAACGCTTCCCTTCTAAATTTAAACCCAGCTGTATCCATGGCTAAATATCTGTGTTAATGCAAAAGGTAATAAAACTTACAAAATATAAAATAATCAGGTGGTAGTAGTATGATAGACAAGTAAATAAATATAATTTCATAAAACATAAAATAGTCTATCGTTATTCAAAAGTTGAACACCACAAGAACAAAATCACATTGCTGAAAGAGTGAAATTTACCAGTTTGGAAGTGCGAGGTGTAAAAGCTCTGTTACATCTATGCCATTGTTATTAGCCATTGCAATTCTGATACTCACAAAGCTGAGACCAATTGTATTATCTTCGTCCCTCTGACGTATAACTTTAATAGGCAACAAAAGCCTCTATCTACAAAACATGGATTCCTTACCCATCTTATGAAATCTTATCTACACAGATAAAATAATGGCTAACTCAACAAAAGGAACATTTTTTTGTCACATCAGAAAGAGCATATGACGTATTTCCAACTAAGCACAGCAAAAAAAAAGGAGATTCTTAGTTTTTAATATTCTTAATGTTTCATAGGGTATGACGCATTATTAAGATCATTAACTTGAGTTACTGTTATAAAAATTTCTACTAGATGGTTTTACTAGCCAAAGGTGGCTTAATTAATCAATATTGAGGACTCTGTAAATCATCCAGAGAGGTCGAAGTGAATCAGTACGGTCACCGTCCAGACGATTTGGAGGGGCCTTAAAATAAGAAGAATCTTCTTTAAGCATCATTTAAGAACACCTGTCAAGAGAATCCATTGACCGCCGCCCTCGCTGCCTGCCCCACATCTTATATTATCAGTCTTACCTTTGTTCGTAGAGTTGATTCCTTGCTTGTAAAAGGTTTTGTGTGTACATGTTTCTGAATCTAAGATCGTAGATAATTAAGTATTATAAATAGGAGGGACGTTAAAGAAAATAAAAGTGATAAATCAAATATGAATTAGTAATTATAGTTTGGGTAAAATAATAATTTAAATTTAATCTTGATATAGTTAAATTATTGGTTTTATAAATTAACGATAAAAGAGTGATGATCATGATGTCTCCAATTAATTCATCATCATTATGAAAACTATGTCTTCGTTTAATGACTATTTAAGAATTCTGAAATATTTTGAAAAACACGTGATTCAATTTTGAACATTGTAGATTTAGTGTCAATTGTCATGAATTTGATTGTTCATGTGGATCTAATATGTGCTTTCTAAGAAAAGTTTGATAGAATATGCACCTTAATGTAATTTCTTGTCTTTGCCTCCAATTTTTTTTAATTTTTCAATGTTGAGCCTCAAGAAATTGTTAAGGAGTTTGTCAACTTGATACATGAATAGGTTCTATTAGCTAAAACTTCTTAGTATCCTATACCAATAGAAAGTGATACTAAAGATAACATATGTAAATATATGCATATACCCTAGATGATGATAATATAGATCTAATTCTTTATTTATATTTTGAAAGTAATATATGGCATGATTGTTCTTCCATATGAAAATATGTGCATGTTGAATGTTTTTAAATGTGGTAATCTAATAATGTTGCATATTTTTTTGTTAAGTCAGCTCATAACAACTTGTAGAAAGGAGTGGGGATGTTAGAATTTGGAACATTTAAATTATATGGCTATTCTTGTGTCGCTTGGGATTGAATAAAGTTAATCTTGCAACACTCAAAAATAAACTAGAGAAATAAATTGATAATCTTGAGGTAAGGAGTGAATATATAAAAACTACATTTCCATAATCTTTGGAGAGTAGAACTAGATCCTAGGCACCAACATGTCAAGCTAAGATAAATGAGTTAAAAATTTTGATTAAATAATTGATAGTTAAGGACCAACTCATAAGCTAGGGTAGCTATTCTTCTTATGTAGGCTTTTCTAAACTAAGGAGGATAATTCTTGAGGTTGATTATGGAATAATTAAAGAGAAATAAATTAGCACATTTTCCCTTTATTAAACCATCCCCTACATATGAGGAGGATAATTCTTGAGGTTGGTTATGGAATAAGTAAAGAGAAATAAATTAGCACATTTTCCCTTTAGTAAACCATACCCTACACATATGAGGATTCTAATAACTTATTTGTTGGAATCCCACTATGTTGGTTTACCCATAGTGTGACCTACTTCTTGTAAGAGTAGATAGCATGTATCTATCATGTTTGCAACAAAATGTGAGAAGTGTATATGCTTGATGATATATGAAATCTAATAATGTACTTCGTATATAAATGTGAGGATAAATAATATCTAATCTTATAGTACTTTCTAAATATTGGATTCTATGATGCCATAAAGGAAAAATATATATATATATATATATATTATTTATTCTTTGAATTATACATGCTACATGGAATGGCTACAAGTACTTAGTTTATTGGTCATATCTTGGTGAAAAATTAAAGATTAAAATCCCATGTAACTATAGATGTGTAAACCCTATGCACTTTTTCAACCAACCCTAGGTGAGAAGTTATTTTAGAGCTTCAAGTTTAGTGAATAGCCTATAGAGGAGGGTTTTAAAATTATCAACTTCAGATTTTGATTCGAGTATTTTTCTTGAAAAGTTACTTCCATAATATCTATTTACTATAATTATTCTTAGTATGTGTGGGTTCAAGCTTGGACAAATAGAAGTTGCATTGAGAGGCTTGGTGTTTCAAAAGTATTCATTGTAACTCTGTAAGTGCATGAATCAAATTGTCTATCCAGCTAGCAAAACAATGCCTAACAAGACATTTTTTTATTTATTAAATAAATTAAAAATAAGTCTTGCCAGGGGTTATTTTGCTAGCTACATAGATGTTGCCTGCATGTATTGTTGATTAATAAGATGGAATATGGATGTTTTTAGGGGCTGAGCCTTTCCCTCTTGAGGGTTTTTATAGAGTGTATCTTGTTTTATCTCGTGGCTTGTCTATTTCATCTATGCACTTGGTTATTCTATAAGCTTGTATGCATCCTTTTCTCTTGTGAGGTTTTGTAAGAAAGGGATTAAATGAATTGGATATCGATGCATTATTTCTTAACAAGTGGTATCCGAGTTTTCATGGTTATGGGAGATTTGAGCTCTCGAGCTTTTGTTATAACATAGGTTGAGTAGATCTAGTGCAAAGTTAAATCCATGGTTATGCAAGAAAGATCTGATATTACACCTGGTAAGGAACACATTTGCAAGTTATTAATTTGTAGATCTAGGATTTTTGGGTTTGTTATTTTATTAGGTTGATTTTTCAATTTGGGAATGAATACTTTGAGTTTGATTTCCTTGGTTACAGAGGCTTATATCCATGTTGGTATTACACATGATACATATGTTTTGTTTGATCTAAGAGATTGAACAATTGGGTCTTGTTAAGGCTTTTCACTTGGGGTTATAAGAAGATCCTACTTGACACAACATAGATCTTTGAGGTGTTGGTAGAAGGACATGTTTGATTTATAGGTTTTCTCTCTCCGTTCTTGTGTGTCATCCCAAAGGTTCATGTTTAATGATTTGGGAGGATTGTGGTTACATGTTGGGAGATAGTATGAAGCTATTTGGGTTTTATATACATGGATCATTATGAGTTTCCTTGGTACTTTATTTTTTATCATTTATCACACCTTAATATGAGTGTTGATTAATAGAATTGATATGCCTTGTTCTATTTTTAGATTTGGCATTACTCATGGAGTGGGAGTTCCTAGATTTGTATGTTCTTCATTGATGGGTTTGATACAGGGAGATTGTGATTGCAATTTTTGGGTTGGACATATTGTTGACATGAGTTACTAATGTTCTTGATACCTAAGAGGTATGGATGCTTGGATGCATTAGCATGTGGATGCTATTTCTAATCATGTGAGTTTTTGTCTTAAATATCAGAATGAAGCTTTTATCACTTGGATTTGATGCATGTGTTCTTGAATTGGTGTATCTTCATCTTGTCCTATTAATTTTCTTTCTTAGGTGGCATGTTGGAGGATGAGAGGAGTTCTTTCTTGAGATAATGGTCACTTTGGTTTTATTGCACGTATCTTGATGGACCATGAGAGCATGTTGAAGATTCATGTAGTTTCATGTATGACTATGATGATCATGTATTTCATTGATTGGTCATATACAACAACTGGAAGAATGTCAAGATAAGGTGTTGTACACCTTACATAAAATAATTTATTATGATGTAGTTAAATAATTATTTAGTTGTGGTACATATGGTAGATGTGGTTAGCCACATTAGGTAATTATTTGAGGACCACTTGTAAAGTTGTATTTAGCATTGGATTAGTTATTTTTTGTGTGGGAGACATAGAATAATTAATTGGGAAAAAATATTCAATGCTTGTATCAAAAAGTAAATGTTGCGTCAATGATTTTGTGTTATCATGGTTTGATCTTACCACTCAATTGTATTTGTGTGAGTTTGAGTTTATATAAGAAAGCATTTGTTTAGTGGTTAAGGTTGGCTAATTGAGAGGGTTATCATATTATTGAGTCTTTTTTAGTATGTATGTGAAGCGTGGCATGGGACATGTTGATTCAAGATTGAATATATGGAGGATGCATTGGAAAGGCTCGATGTTTTAGAAATATCCATGATGAATGTAAATGCACTTATTGTTTATTATTGATTAATAAGATGGAGTATGGATGCTTTTGGAGGATGAATATTTCCCTCTTAAGGATTTTTCCATGGTATATTTTGTGTTATCATGTGGCTTGTCTGTTTGATATATGCATTTGATTATTCCGGAAGCCTGTGTGCATGTTTTTCTCTTATGGATTTATATAGAAAATGGATTAAATGAACTATGTATTGATGCATTATTTCTAATAGACATGAGTGTCATAATTTCACAACAATAAAAAAACATACAAATTAATTTTAAAATTTGTATCATCGTATGATATGGTAGCTATGCGTGTGATTTTAGGACCATGTTTGACATGTGTTTAGATTCATTATTTAGTCTACTTGAAATCTAGCTTTGTATAATTGAAAAAGTTTTGTAATGGCACTTGAATTATGGGTGGAAAGTGAATGGATGGAGACATTAAGAGGCATTGTATAGAGGCCAAGGCCAAAGAAAAATACATTTTTAGTGTTGTTCGAATAAGCATCAGCACAGTGGTAGATTACTTTGCTTACTATATATCAAGGGAATTGTTGAACCCTAAGTGCATCATATTTGGATGTTAAAACTCTAGTGTCTAGCCAAAATTTTAACAATAAGGACATCATAACAATCTAGGATGCTATAGTGAACATGATTGCAGCTAACCTTGGACAATCTATTGGTTGAGGAAATTTCCAATCACTACCATGTGCAACCATGCCATATCTAGTAGCTAGGGCTTCCATGTTGCAAAAGGATTATAAGAGCCTAGATAATCAATAAAAAGCTATATTTGATTTCTAGCTAAGTGATGCTCTATGTGTTAGGTTCCTAGAAAATGCAAAGGTGTAAGAAGTCTAGTGTTATGAAGATGGGGATCTCGAAATGCTTGAAATTATCATTTAAACACTCTAGTTTGATGATGTGTTTTTCTTTCAATATGTTAAGTTTGAATTATGTTTAATAGTAAGAAATATCATTACTTGGCTTCTTCTCCTTTGTCAAAACTTTTAGTTGGTAGAAAAAATTTAAATGTGGTATGTTATAGGCTACAATGTATACAATATGGAATTGCTACATAAATTTCTTAGATACCATTATAAATGTTTATGTTTTATATTCAAATTATCTTCTGTTTGTATAGAAAATTGATCCAGTGATTTGTTATTTTTGGATAGATCTAATAAACTTATGAAAATCTAAGTTTTAATGTTCTTTTTTGTAACTTCTCAGTGCCCAACCTACATTTATTTACAAAAATATATGATATTATATTATACTATATGCACATTATTATATTTTATAATAATAAATTAGATTATAATATATTATAATATAATATTATTATTTTACACATTTTTTAAATATACCTACATGTATGGAGCAAGTTAGTCAAAATACTGTTTGAGAGGTACTTCAATCAACTAAGGTGGGATCAAATAGGTTTTGATTGTCTTTATATATGCCAAGAAAATGTTCAAACTACTAAAACTTGATCAAATAACTCATTGTCATGTTCTAGCTAATGATTTTTTTCTAGATTTGACTATGTAGATATTTTTATGTCCAACATTTTGGATCACAGTCTATGTCTAGCATCAGGGAGTGATCCATCTTCATTTTCAAGTGTCGAAGTGAAAATTTTCATTCAATGGGAGTCAATCAAACATTACTTGATTAAATCCTTGCACATTTGTTGTGAATATCATTAATTTTCCATGTGACTTGGCAATGTAATACATCATTAGGCTTTGATCCTATTAGGTATGAACAATTTTTTAATACTATTGAAATTACAATAATATGTTTTTAACATGCTAACATTATGAACCATTCCTAGATATGTTTATGTACAAGTCTTCTCTATAAGAAAATAATTATTTTATTCTTAAGATTTAATTTATGACCCATTCTAAGTGGGGGAATGATGTGAAGAACTTACATTACTAAATGTCTAAAAGCTAGTTTATCAAATTTCCTATGATTTTTAATTTTATCCATTTCAAAATTAATCCAAACTTAACAATATGTATGGTTGTTGATAAGAAAAAAAAACATCACCTAAAAATGGGAATGTGAAATGGTGTCAAAGACCCAAGTTCAACTCTAGGCCCTATGACTCAACTTGGGCTAATGTGACAAACAATGCAAATATGAAAAATCTAATATTCAAAATGCTTTAGGAATCTTGTAGGAACAAAATGCTACCAAGGAAATGGAATAGTCAACCCAAAGAGTTTCCAAATAGCCAATAAGTAAGTGGCCAACCCAATGTGTATGCTAGATTAGTATATTGACAACAACACACTTTAGATGATTAATGGAACAAAGAGACAAGATGAACATGCTAAAACAAAACTTGAACGACTTGCAAATGCAGTTATCCATGATAGATACATCTAAACAAGGGACCTAATTTTGAGGAAACAAATGTACCTATTAGATGTGACACATTGAACCAACACAATCCTCTAATGAGGGGAATGAAGCAATGAGGGATAGAAATGACAAATGAATTGTTTAGTAATCCTATGGAGGTTCTTCCATTAAAAAAGGAACTGGACCAAACAAGAGTATAGAAGCCTAAGAAGTATAGAAAAATACTTCAAGTTAGAAATTAAAGGCACTAGAAAGCCCAATAGCTTACCAAAGATGCAATTTCTTGGTGGTAAAACCAAGAACATGGAATCAAGCATGAGGATGCTATTGCGATATCTTTACATTTCACTTTGACCTTTTGTTGGACCAATTGTTCTACTATCAAAAGATGTCATGTTGTCAAACTCTTAAGTGATGGGACTGTAATGGTTATTCAAAATTAGAAAAAAATTGCATGCTTGCTGAAATATAGTCCAATACCATGACTAGTGGTTTCAAATACACTTTTAGTTTAGGTCTCAATATCCAAATAGGAACAAATGTAGATCTACATAACTTGGCTTCGTTGATAGAGGTGTTGAAGATGTCATTAAAACACAAACGTAAGCTCCAGTTTAAGCCAGTTGAGGGAAAGCAAAAAAGGATTAGCATTCAAGAAACCTAAAACCAACACTGAAAAAAATTGATGAATTTAAAAGGAAAAAAAAAAGATGTTTAAATATGATAAAACCAATCAAATTTAAAAATAAAATAAAATCACATACAAATGGTATCAAAACACCTCATGGAGGAGGATCAAGGAAAAATGTCAAAGTTGTTTGTTTGACAACAAATATTGCAAAAGGACAAACAAACAAGTTAATCCCAATGACAAGTAAAAAGGCAATCTACTCTAAATTAGCCATCGCCTCCCTTACATCACATCCACATAATAGTACTCAATAAGCAAGGCAAACATTGATTTCCACCTATGGAAATGTGAAATAAAGAAACTAATAATAATGACAATGAAACCTCTAAAAGTGCTCAACCATAAAGAAGTGCATCTACATAAAAACATTATTAATCAAATGTAAGTCCCACTATAGCCAATAATCTATAGTGCGAGTTAGGGTACATAAGAGGGGCGAGTTAGAGGGTACATAAGAGAGGGGAAAAAAACATTTTATAGTTTGTTTTAATTACTAAGCTTCAAGAGGAAGCTTAAATATCACATAAATGATGTGCTACAAAATTATTCCAAAATATTACTTTCATTATTTATATTATGACTAATAAAGATTGGCATTTGATTTGATGAATAATATTTGACTTATGGATGGTTAAATAAATAATTTAATCATGGTTATTATTTTTATATTAGAATTATAATGATCTATTACTAATGTGATCGATAATTTAATTGTTTTATTACTGATATCAATTTCGTATAGAGTTATGATTATTTATAGTTAATTTGATCAGTAAAGTTAATTAATGCAATAATTTTCATGGTAGAGTGATTTACATCATCTCTAAGTAGATGGAGGCTATCATGGATGAACTCTTTTGTCGTGGTTTTGCAATGACAAGAAAAAGAATTCATATAAATTGTCCACACTTCATCATCAACAATCATTCTACAACTTGTTGGTAACCACTATGATTTGTTTGACGACGTAAAGACATTTACTGTGACTTGTATCGCCAAGAGAGCTGTATTTAACTTGTCCACCCTGTTTTATTGGTGTTTAGATGGCCTATCATGATGAAAATGAAAGACTATGAATAATGGTGTCACGAGATTTCGTTATGGGCATCATTGTGATAGTCTTCTTATTTGGCTTTTGTTATTGACTTCTTGATTATTTGTTTTGAAAATCCACGACGGAGATATTGTATAGGAAGTCCTCATTGTTGATGTTGACATGATATTGATCATACTGGCTGAAAGAATGTGAAGAAATGTCACGACACAATAATTAAGGTTTTTGTTTACTGTATTTCATGAAGGATCTAACGATAATCATTCAACACAACCCACGTCTATAACACCAAATATTTGAAGCACCCCTTTATGGTGATTATCTACAAGATTACACATTAGCAACCATTTTTCTTTTTTCAAATTATTAACATGCATCAATATTATTGATTGGTATTCATATTCACGATACTAGAGGAGTCTTCAATAAACAGAATCAAAGCTTTCTTCCCTTCATCCTTAGTGCCAAACATAATCATACGGAAAACAATACGGAAAAGATTACAATTAAACGATATCCCTGAATACCACGTTAAAGTTATCATGTTTAGGTTTACACTGAGCTACTAGAACATCAATCCACGCCTTACACTTTCACAAGTGAATCTAACGTAGTGGCCATAGGGTACTTTCATTGTCTGAGTTCACATTAAGAAATGTACTGTTTAAATTTTACCCGGCAAATAAAATTATACTAGTGTGGTTCTACTTTGAATGTCATTGTACTTCTTTCCCAAGTTTCTCGACCTCTTTTCCATTCAGAAATGTCATTTGGATATTCCTTACATCATTCCTAGAGAACATATTCCATAGACTAAATGTGCTTTAAAGTTGCATTTGATTTGTAGCGTAAAATCGAAACATGTTCATAAAACAAATTTATATAAGAATTAAACATCTATTCAACTTATCATGATGTTTTATCAGCAATCAGTTGCATATTTTTGGAGTCAAAACTCACTGATCCATATTTCATGAGTTAACTAGATTGTCAATGTTCAATTTTAATAAAGCGACCATTTACTATAAATTCAAACATTTGTAGAAAAATTGGCCATTTCTCCCGCACAATAAGAAACCAAACCCTTTTTGGAAAAATGACA